>NC_054482.1:50025753-50213071 GCF_017639515.1 Carcharodon carcharias
TTGGTCTCTCCAATGTAGACCCCATTTTTAGCCCTTTTTTAACATTCATTTTTATTTTTTATCTACTTATTTTTATTCATTTTTATTTTCGTTCATTTACTTATTGTTTTATCCCCCCTCTTTTTATCCCCTCTTTTTATCCCATTTTCGATACCTTTCTTTCCCCCACCACCATCCCCTCCCCCACCCACCCGCACAAGGGCCACTGTTACTTGTTCATGTTGTTCTTTTCAGAGTGCTTACTCTTGTTCTGCCATTATCACATTCTGCTTTCTTACCTTAATGCCACTATCAGCACCTTTTTTTTTAAACTTTACCACTACCATTATCATTCCCTTTGTCCTTTTGTTCATGACACCTTTGTCAATCTCTCCTTTATAATCACCTATCGCTGGCCTTCTACCCAGCTTCACCTGCTCCAACCCCCTTAAACAGTATAAATTTCATCACATTTCTACTTCCCTGTAGCTCTGAAGAAGAATCATACGGACTCGAAATGTCAACTCTGTTTCTCTCTCCACAGATGCTGTCATGCCAGTATTTTCTGCTTTTGTTTCAGATTTCCAGCATCCGCAGTATTTTGCTTTTATCATTCATCCTCTTTCTGCACTGGATGGCCAACCTCCTCTGTGCAGTGTTGGCACTGACCACCACTGCCACCACCTCCCAAGCTGAAGCAGTGAGATTGCTGGGCCTCCTGTGGCCAGAGTTGGGGTGGAGGACATCGTGGTGAGTCTCTGAAAGGCATTCCAATGATGGGTCACTGACCTTTTCTTGGCTTTCAGGGCCATGTCTTCACTGGAGCAGTCCTGGGCTGCTAGCATTGAGAACTGTGTGCAGGGCTACTGTTTAGATATGGCATCCAGAATGAGGAAACAGTATGGTAATGGCGTGGCGGTCGATACTGAGGCCGCCCGCCAGTGAAACGGTGTGTTTCATGGGTCTGCATAATTAATGGTATAACATGAAAAACCACCATCTCGGCCAGCAGGTAAAATGTCCTCTTCCCTACTCGCTACCCCATTTGGTGCAAATATGGGATGATTCTGCCCAAAAGCTAAAAATGAGGACAAAATCCTTGAATTGATAGGTTGCGAAGTGCAGAAGTCAGCGTTTGCAATGAGGAGAGGAATTTGGAACAGGATCCAAGAACCACTCAGTCTCCACTTTAAAAGTGCCACATTATAAGCTACGGTAGATTGCAGGGCAGCATTATATGCATCATGAGGTTCAACTGGACTGATACCAGTGAGGAGGTGATAGTGGGTCTTCTATTGGAATTACTGAAGTTCTTGTGCTGATGGTATTTGGTAGGGATTTCCTGGATTTTGACCCAGTGATGATAAAGGAACTTATGATTTATGTCTAATTCAATGGTGTGACTTAAAGAGGAACTTCTGTCCTTCTTAGGAGTGGTCACAGGGGAGGGAAATGTTGTCCACGTAAACTTGCGTTGCTGTAGTTCATAGATATTGCAGCCACAGTGTGTTGATAATAGAGTGGGTGGATAGTAATAGGTGACAGGAACACTAAACTGCTACATCCTGGATAATATCAAACTTCATTAGGTGTGGTTATGGCTACATCCATCCAGGTGTGGATACCCCCCTCCCCAGTACAGCCCTCACCCTGCAGCCTGTTTTTTTGCCTGAGGCCACTTGTCCCCCTTCCCCACACAAGCCCTAGCCCTGCAGCCATTGAAAAGCCACCCCTGCCTTACGGCTGGTCTGATAGGTAGAGACCTATCCGTGAACCCCCCTGAAAGTGATGTGGTGCTGCCTGCAAAGCCTGGCACTGATTACTGCGAGTGCTGCCTGAAGCAAGGTAGGCAAACAAGCCTCAAAGTCCCAAGTGAAGTGCAGCTTGCCAGGTGCACATTGTTTTTGTACAGTTGGTGGGGGGGATGATTCTGGTAATCTGGGCTTATAATAATATGCAGATGTATTAAAATGACTTTCACAGCATCATGAAACTGATTTTTGGCCATCCCACCCTATTGCCCGCTCACACCCATCTGACTTGACCCTTGTAGACGGCGAAAAGGCTTTATCAGTAGATGAACCATTTGTCACAAGTACCCAATCTCTGCCATGCTCTTAATGTTGGAGGAAGAGGAGCAGCAGGAAGCTGTACGGACAGCAAAATTAATCAGATAGCATGAGAGGATATGCAGATCTTTCCAACAGTACCCACCTAGCAGGGTGCACCAACCCTGGTACATTCCCAATATCACGAGCTTTAAGTCAGGAGGCTGCACTTCAGTCATGAAGCCTCGAACGAGTTCTGTCATTGCTGTAACCGGTTCTGCAAAAACCGCCCAAAGCATAGGCTTATCTGACTGTTGCAGTCAGAATAACCACAGCTTAGATATTTTATACTAAAGGTTTATTCTGGAGAGCCATAAGGAACTTCTTTCATATCAGACATTTTGTTGTACACTCTTCTGTAAGGCAAATCACTAATTTTTTTTTACATATGTATTATAGTTTTGATAAACGTAGGACTGTGGCTTTCAGAATAATCCTGCATTGTAAGATCACATGACCTGTGTAAACCAATGAGTTAGTAGTGCAGGGAAACTCTCGGGGAAAGTTGTTCTTTAGTTATACAGTTTGATGCACATATGTAGTTGCTGCTGCTGTCTTGTAAGTAAAGTTCAATGTGTCCACCAAGAAAACTTTCCTGGAAAATCAACTCTATAGCAAAAACACAGTTAAGATTTTGTTCTTCAGCAGTAGTCCTGGACAGATGACTAAGAAAGCAATGATTCTATTTCAGAATCACTGAATTCTCCAAGATATTGGAGTTACTGATTACACCCAAGTGCAGTGGCATTGCAAGTCCCAAATTTAAACCCTCAATTGCAAAGGCTGTCATTTCCTAAACATGCAAATCATAGGCAAAGCTTCCCTTCCATGAATTCACAGTAAGCTGGGAGCTTTATGCTGCTTTTACACTTGGTCACTCCAATGTCCCAGTTCTATTTTGATGATGGGGCAAGGTGCAGGCTAGCTGCTGAGTGATAAGGACTACTCTCTACTCCCATGGCTCATGACCACTTTTGGTAGGACTGGCAGTCCTGCAAAAGAGAAATAAAATGAAGCACAAGTAAGACAAGACTTAGAATTGAACAAGCCATTAAGAAGCTCAACAAACTTGTGACAAATGGTACCTGGATAAATCTGAAGATGTCCTGTTCTATATGTAAAGATAGCACTGATTTGCAATTCTGGTACCATGTTATATATTCATAACTTTGGAATCTTGGAGGATGGAATCTTGACCATGGATGTCCAACAGGAGGCTGGAGAAACTGATCATAAGATCATAAGAAATAGGAGCAAGAGTAGGCCACTTGACCCCACAAGCCTGCTCTGCCATTCAATAAGATCATGGCTGATCTGATAGTGGTTGTAAGAACACTTTCCTGCCAGCTCCATAGCCCTTGACTTACTTGAAGATCAAAAATCTAACTTGGCCTTAAATATATTCAATGACCCAGCCTCTACTGCTCTCTCGGGTAAAGAATTCCAAAGATCAACAACCCTCTGAAAGAAGAAATTCCTCCTCATCTCCATCTTAAATGGGAGTCCCCTTATTTTTAAACTGTGCCCCCCCAAGTTCTAGATCACCCCCCTATGAGGGAAATCATCCTCTCAGCATCTATCCTGTCAAGCCTCCTCAGATGCTCAAGGTGCTTATTTGGTTAAGCTTGGGTGTGGACTCAGAGAAAAGAAAACAAGGCTGTAGAAAGAACTGAAGTCTAGAGCTGAAGCATGGTGCTGACATTTTAAAGCATTGTGTAAATAAAGTTCATGTACAGTTACAAACTAGTGCCATCTCTGCATTGCTTTGAGGCTAAGCAAATATATCAAATATACAAGGGTAGGCCCAAACTGCTCAACCTTTCCTCATAAGGCAATCCCTTCATCCCAGGAATCAGCCTAGTGTACCTTATCTGAACTCCTTCAAATACAATTATATCCCTTTGCAAGTAAGGAGACCAAAACTGTACACAGTATTCTTGGTGCAGTCTCATCCCTGCCTGTACAGTTGTAGCAAGGCTTCTCTGCTTTTATACTCTATGCTTCCAATTTCCACCCCTCCGTCATTTTCACTTGGTCCATCACTGACACTTCCCTTCTCTTCCTTGACCTCTCTGTCTCAATTTCTGTGATAGACTGTCCACCGATGTTCATCACAAGCCTACCGAGTCCCACCACTACCTCAACTACAGCTCCTCACACCCCGCTTCCTGTAAGGACTCCATCCCATTCTCTCAGTTCCTTCACCTCTGTCACATCTGTTCTGATGATGCCACTTTCCAAAACAGTTCCTCTGACATGTCTTCCTTCTTCCTTAACCGAGGTTTTCCACCCACGGTGGTTTGCAGAGCCCTCAACCATGTCCAGCCCATCTCCCACGCATCCGCCCTCATACCTTCCTCTCCCACCAAGAACCATGATAGGGTCCCCCTTGTCCTCACTTATCACCCCACCAATCTCCACATTCAAAGGATCATCCTTTGGCACCAAACACATCTTCCCTTCACCCTCCCAGCGGCATTCCGTAGGGCCTGTTCCCTCTGGGACACCCTGGTCCACTCCTCCATCACCCCCTACACCTCAACCCCCTCCCACGGCATCTTCCCATGCAACCACAGAAGGTGTAACACCTGCCCCTTTACTTCCCTCCTCCTCATCGTCCAAGGGCCCAAACATTCCTTTCAAGTGAAGCAGCACTTCACTTGCACTTCCCTCAATTTAGTCTACTGCATTCCCTGCTCCCAATGCGGTCTCCTCTACATTGGAGAGACCAAATGCAGACTGGGTGGCCGCTTTGCGGAACACCTTCGGTCTGTCCATAAGCATGACCCAGATCTCCATGTCGCTTGTCATTTCAACACACCACCCTGCTCTAAAGCCCAAATGTCCGTCCTTGGCCTGCTGCAATTTTCCAGTGAAGCTCAACGCAAACTGGAGGAACAGCAACTCATCTTCCGGTTAGGTACTTTACAGCCTTCCAGACTCAACATTGAGTTCAACAACTTTAGATCATGAACTCTCTCCTCCAACCCCACCCCCTCTCCGATCCCTCTTTTTCCAATAATTTATAATTTTTTAAATATATATACATTTTTTATTTTTATTTATTTTTCTTTTCCCATCTATTTCCATTATTTTAAATGTATTTCCATCCATTGTTTTATCTCCACCTTTAAGCCTATTTCGATCCCTTCCCCCCACTCCACCCCTGCTAGGGCTATCTGTCACTTGCTTGTCCTGCTTTCTACCCTTAATGTCACCATTAGCACATGCCTTAGCTAATATCACCACTGTCAACACCTCTTTGTCCTGTTGTCTAGACAGCTTTGGCAATCTCTTCTTTGCCTCCACCTATCACTGTCCCTCTTTCTAGCTTTACCTGTCCCACCCTCCTCAGACAGTTTATATTTCACCTCATTTCTATTTTTTTTTAGTTCTGATGAAGTCATACAGACTCGAAATGTTAACTGTGTTCCTCTCCGCAGATGCTGTCAGACCTGCTGAGTTTTTCCAGCTATTATTGTTTTTGTTTCAGATTTCCAGCATCCGCAGTATTTTGCTTTTATATTATCGTGATACTGATCTATATATGTTGCAATCCATTTGACACGGGCCTTTCCAAATGATCCCAAAGACTTCTCACCCTTTATTAAATGCCTCCATGTTAAATTGATTGACTTTTCTGGATCGCTCATGAAGCAGAAAAAGATTTGCAGATGTTTCTGCAGCTGCTCAGCTACATCAGAATCCACTTGTGCAACTCCATCCTCTGGTTTTCTTGTGTTCTGTGTCTCACTAAGTGCCATTTCCTCGTCCTCGCATCTGTACTCCCGTGAGTGGATGCCACTGGCCATAGCCTTGTCCTTCCCAAACTTCTGATAGGATCAGCAACCTTGGGCATCAGCATCAGAATTCCTACCTCACTTACTCAGGGCCTAAGTAACTTAACAAAGTACTGGCCACCCTAAGGAGTAACAATCTGAATGTTCATTATTGCAGCTGTCTTTGCAAGTTTTTAGAATTCATGAAACAATAAAGGTGTTATTCAGTTCCTCACAGTGTAAATCAGCTCCTTAAGTTGGATTTTTTTTTCTAGTGACATGTGACACAACTTTTCAGAATGGCAATTCTCATTAAGCAGTTATGAGGTGATAGAAATACTGCAACATTTCAGCACTGATATTTTCCTACAGCAACATAAACTCCCTCGTTTCATTATAGACAAAATAGAAAAATTGACACTGCGGGTACAAATTTCCATTAGCATTCTCACTTTGCATAAGTCAGTGTTAATCAATTAAAATGGAAATGGTATCCTTTTTCAACACTAACAACCGTAATGAGCACTACATTTATGGAACTCACATTCACAACAGCGTAAGTGATCGGTAATGCAATGAACTGGACGGGGATTTTCAGTTAACTTTATTGGGTTAAAAATATCTAGCATTTTGGTTTCACATGACACCACATGATGTAATCACAGATGAATAGCAGAGTAGTCAGCTTCTATTACTGCCTGTTGACAATTATCCAATCATATGTGTGAAGTGTGTCAAATTACCACATGATAACATCAAAGAAAATAATGATACAATATAAAAAGTTCCTAAAAAAGAAGATTGTAAATCTTTGATGACAAGACCAAATAAAACAAGATTTCAAGTGAAAAATGAACTGAACTACTGCCAGTCCAGGCATTCTATTTCTGTGAGTCCTATTTCAGTTCTTACTCCCATTTTTTTCTCTGTAACATTATATCACTGCAACTCCATCTTTCAAATGTGACTTCAATAGCATCCTGACGCTTGCCAAAAATAATCTGTCTCATATACAGTCAAGTCACCAATTCAGATGCACACACATTAACTCAATAACTGCCACATCAGCTATCACACCTGCTTATAACTCCAGCATATTGTGCAAAGGTATTAAGTTTTACTTCTACATAAATCCAAGAGCCAAGAAAATATTATTTTCTACCTACAGTTTTCATAGTAATGATGTCAGAGGAGCTAATCGTGAGGAACTGTCAGCCTGGAAAAAACTGTACTGAAAATTCTTCACTCTTTTGACCATTATGGCAAATTTGCATCACAGTCAACGCTGGACTATTATACAGGCACCGATTCTGATACAGACACCACAGCACAGGCACTGTGATACAGACACTGTGATACAGGCATTGTACCTGATGTAGGCACCATGGTGCAGACATAGGACTGGATTTTCAATTGTCCAGGAAGGGGGGGGGGTGGGTGGGTGGGGGTCGGTGGGGTGGGGGGGGGGGGGGGGGGGGGGGGGGGGGGGGGGGGTGGCGGTGAGGTTGGGTGTGGGCACGCATTGAATAATTGAATGTTGTGTTCTCAGTTGGTGTGTCAGACTTGCCATGTGCTAGAATTTCTTAAGCGAGGACTGGTGGGGAGCTGGTAGCCTACTCATGCCACCAATTGCAAGTTACTGTTAAGTTAATTGAAGAGCTTGTTAACAGGCCGGACAGGGACAGAATTAAACTTTTCACTGTACATAACGAATGGTCTGGGGAAGTTTGTGCACAGCTGATGGGAACACAGAGGGGAGTTGTTATTTATTGTGGCTGTGGGTGCAAAATAATATATGAAGAAGAATAGTCAGACTAAGGTGCTCAGGCAGTGGCACAATGTTGCCATTGTTTGAGGACACTGGCTTGAGTATCTTGTAATTGAAAGTTTTGGATCTTGAGTGGAGCATAAGGCTGCTGGCTCTCTGCTCTTCTGCCAGCTCCATTCTGCAAGGCAACAGTAGGCTAAGTCATGGCTGGCTTTTACTTTTTAGAATTCCTTCCATCACGAGTTCCCACCTTCAGCCTGCACCCGGCACCACGAACTGGGTGACAAATTCACCTTCAGGCCAGTTAGGGCCTTTCTCTTTAAAAATCATATCACATCACTGACACGGTGCAGAGTCAGCATCCGGAAATGATCCAGCCATCAGGTTTCCATGGTACAGTTATTGTATCTCATACAGGTCAGGCATATAGCACAGGTACTGTTTTACAGGCACTACATCATCATCAAAGTATCTGATACAGGTAACATGGCACAGGCACTGTATCTGATACAGACATCACAATACCGGTGTTATATTTGATACAGGCATGACAAAACAGGCACCGTTGATCCTTGTAGGAAATGCATATCTGCTCATGAGAAGCCTATGTGTAGGGGGTGGAGGGGATTAAAATTTCCCTGTGATCTCATGCCAGAATGGTTGTCTAAGAATGTAGGCAAAATGCAACAAAACACTCCAAAAGTGATTTAATTAGCTGCAGAAAGCATTAATTGAACTCTTCACACATTTCAGCTTCAAACTTTGCCCTTCTTGGCTTATCCTGGGAAGAGCTGCACCTTATTTTTCTCATTGTAACACACCCTGAGTGCATTATGAGTGTGAAATAAGGAAACAGGGGGTTGCAGTGCCCCTCATTAAAACAGCTGGAGATTCAATAAGAGTAGATAGCACCAAAGGCCAAAAATCAACTGAAAACTGAACAAAACAATATTGGGGGAAGAAAACCAGTGGAAATGATTTCCAGCCCAGTTTTGCTGCCCAGTTGAAAAAAAAGAAATGTTGAACAAAGTGTGACATATTGGAGCAACTAACTCAGAAGTTCTTTTGAGTTTCTTCTGAGTGGCCACAATGACTTTGATAGAAACACTGGATAAATGTTATAAATGGGATATTTGATCTTCCTCTGCAGATACCCCAGCCGATCAGGAAAACGCCCCCTGGCGTATATATTATGTCTGACACAAACTAAAATTTTCACCCAGTGAGACCTTTCCTGCCACATTTTAGAATGTTGGTGATAGGATATGCCAACAAATTGAGCTCACATTACAAGATGCTAACAGTGTGTTGTGATGTGTGAGCGTGGGAATGAGTCAAGAGCTGGTTAAACTGACTGACCTCTTGTGATACACATGAAGCATCATGCGTTTATATCATGTTGGAATTATTTGGTCTGTAAAACCCTTCCAATATTTCAGTGTAGCAAAGCCTTCAATTCCAAGTTGGAGCTTGAATGTGCATTGTGCTGCAAGATAGGGAAAAACATGATTAACTTTGAGAGAATACGTGTAAAATCATTTAAGGGTTTAGCATGGGACAGGAGTATATGTGGGATAGGCTGACAGGCAAAGTTTTGTAACATACACTTTTGAGTAAATGGTACTATTTGCTTCCATTACAATGATAGCTTCCTTCAGGTTTGGCATCTTCTCCTGCACTTGTTTTCAGATCATGCAGACATGTTTTCAGGCATGCTGCACTGCTGCCCTCCAGGGAAGATGCCCTGAGTGTTTCATTAAAGCAACCCGCTTTGCTGGTTTTCCTGGGTTTCAATACCTTTTCAACCAAAGGCACGGTGAATGCGCGTAAAATACCTGCAGAAATTTACCCTCATATCCGAGAATGATTCTGAAACTAATCAGCATCCTGACACAGCAAAGCAAAGAGCAGAAAAGTGGTTCAAAGGGTGATGAGTGCATTGGGCGTCTCAGAGATCCTGTTTCAAATGCAGTAGATGTTTGTTTTCCACCTCTATTGGCAATAAGTTGCTATTCTAGCCATATATTTGAAATATAATCCAATTCCTTGACTGGTGACTTAATGCAAAAGACAGATACATCACAAGCCTTATTTTTAATGTCCTGCAGTTAGAAATAACAGACAATGAAAAGTTGGAAATGTAGAATCTTGGAAGGGAGATAGGAGAACAATGAACATTCAGAAGTTTGTGGTAAATTTTATTTTTGTGCATTCAATCAAATTCTTTTACCTTTCTGTCTTCTAGGTTTGTCAATAAGATGAGGAAGTAACTTCCTCCTCAGCATCTGTATCTGGTTGCTGCAAAGCATGGTGAAAATGGCTTGATGTGACTGGCCCCTAAAAATGTGACTCTCTCTCACTCCTGTTGGCTATTGGCTAAATGCTAACTCCCAGACATCAAAGATCAGAACTCATTGCATAAAAAATACAGACACAGGCTCGACTAAATTGCATTAAAAATTTGTTAGGTGAAATCATTTGATTGTATGCTAGATTTATGGACAAGGGAGATGATTGACTGGAAATATTTATATCCTGCAGTATCACAATTTAACACATAAACACCTCCTTTCATCAACTGGCTCATTAATCTAAAGCACAAGTATAGAGTTTTGACTTTGTGAACTTGGCAAGGTCAGGCAAAAAGAACCCATCTGGAAATTGAGTGGATCATATTTTATTGATCTATTTATTTTGAAGTCTTATATCCGATGAGTATTCATAGCCTTAGACGTGTTGCATTTTAAAGTGACGCATCTCAAAGTGACAAATTTCAGAAATATTTCTTGCTAAACACAAAAGAAATGTTACCTAATTTTGCTCTGGAAAATTAAGTAGGACAAAGCACTGCTGAGGGAATAGATGAATAGTTAGAAATAATGAATGCATAATAGATGCAACCTGAAAATAGGAAATGACAATTGACAACAATGACAAATTCCATTTATATAGCCTTCTAATATGGTAAAATTTCTCCAGGTGCTTCACAGGAGCATAATCAAGCAAAATTTGATACTGAGCCACACAGAGGTGTTGGGACAAGTGACCGAAAGCTTAGTCAAGGAAGGACTGTCTTTTGGGGAAAGAAGGTTAGACCAGTGGAGAGGCTTAGGGGGCAATTTCCAGAGCTTAGGCTTGGCCACCAGTGATGGAATGATTAAAATTGATGGAGATTAAGAAGAAGAGTGCAGATAATATACAGAGTTTCAGTACTGGATAAGATTACTGAGGTAGGGGCAGGTGAGAATTTTAAAATAAAGATGTTGCTTCACTGGGTACCAACATAGGTCAGCGAGCACAGGAGTGAAAGGTGAATATGATATGGAATTAGGACACTCATGTCAGAGTTTTGGATGACCTCGTTTGCAAAGGGAGAAGATGAGAGGCCGGTCAGGTTTTAATAGTCGGTTTATTGGTTAGGTACTAATAGTCAAGTCTTGACAGAGGCATAGATAATGGATTCAGCAGCAGATGAGCTGAGACTGGGCAATGTTGCCCAGTGTTAAAAGGGAGAAACAGGTGGCCTTAGAGATGTTGTGGATTTGTGGTCAAGAGCTCATTTCAGGGTCACCATTTTTTAAATTCTCTCATGGGATGTGGACATCGCTGGCAAGGCCAGAACTTGCTACACATCCCTAAATGGCCTTGAATTGAGTGGCTTGCTAGGCCATTTTCAGAGGGCAGTTAAAAATCAACATTATTACTGCAGGTCTGGAATCATATATAGGCCAGACAGATAAGGACAGCAGATACCAGGTGGGTTTTTACAACAATCAATGATAGTTTAATGGTCACCATTATTTAGACCAGCTTTCAATTCCAGATTTTTTTAAATTGAAATAAAATTGCTCCAGCTGCCACTGTGGGATTGTGACCCCATATCCCCAGACCATTAGCCTGGGCCTCGGGATTACTAACCCAGTGATATTACCACTTTGCCACCATCTTCCTAAATTACATTAAGGTTGTGAAGAGTCTGATTCAGCAAGGGTAAAAGGTGGAGCTGATGGTCAAGGAACAAAGTTTGTGGTGGGGACTAAAGACAATGGAAAACAAAAACAGAATTACCTGGAAAAACTCAGCAGGTCTGGCAGCATCGGCGGAGAAGAAAAGAGTTGACGTTTTGAGTCCTCCTGACCCTTCAGAAGAACTGAGTAATATTAGGAGAGGGGTGAAATATAAGCTGGTTTAAGGTTGGGGGGGGGGGGGGGGGGGTGGGGGGTGGGGGGAGCGGGGGAGGGGTTGGGGGGAGAGAAGTGGCGGGGGGGGGGGTGTTGTAGGGACAAGCAAGCAGTGATAGGAGCAGATAATCAAAAGATGTCACAGACAAAAGAACAAAGAGGTGTTGAAGGTGGTGATATTATCCAAACGAATGTGCTAATTAAGAATGGATGGCAGGGCACCCAAGGTACAGCTCTAGTGGGGGTGGGGTGGAAAGACTAACAGGGCATAAAAGGTATAACTTTAAAAATAATGGAAATAGGTTGGAAAAGAAAAATCTATATAAATTATTGGAAAAAACAAAAGGAAAGGGGAAGAAATGGAAAGGGGGTGGGGATGGAGGAGGAAGTTCAAGATCTAAAGTTGTTGAATTCAATATTCAATCTGGAAGGCTGTAAAGTGCCTAGTCGGAAGATGAGGTGCTGTTCCTCCAGTTTGTGTTGGGCTTCACCAGAACAATGCAGCAAGCCAAGGGCAGACATGTGGGCAAGAGAGCAGGGTGGAGTGTTAAAATCGCAAGCGACAGGGAGGTTTGGGTCTTTCTTGCGGATAGACTGCAGGTGTTCTGCAAAGCGGTCACCAAGTTTACGTTTGGTCTCTCCAATGTAGAGGAGACCGCATTGGGAGCAACGAATACAGTAGACTAAGTTGGGGGAAATGCAAGTGAAATGCTGTTTCACTTGAAAGGAGTGTTTGGGACGGTGAGGAGAGAGGACGTGAAGGGGCAGGTGTTGCATCTTTTGCGTGGGCATGGGGAGGTGCCATATGTGGGGGTTGAGGAGTAGGGGGTGATGGAGGAGTGGACCAGGGTGTCCAGGAGGGAATGATCCCTACAGAATGCCACCGGGGAGGTGAAGAGAAGATGTGTTTGGTGGTGGCATCATGCTGGAGTTGGCGGAAATGGC
This sequence comes from Carcharodon carcharias, assembly GCF_017639515.1. Taxonomy (NCBI): domain Eukaryota; kingdom Metazoa; phylum Chordata; class Chondrichthyes; order Lamniformes; family Lamnidae; genus Carcharodon; species Carcharodon carcharias. The sequence continues at coordinate 50,038,514 of NC_054482.1, forward strand.
GGAGGATGATCCTTTGAATGCGGAGGCTGGTGGGATGATAAATGAGGACGAGGGGGACCCTATCATGTTTCTGGGAAGGAGGAGAAGGCGTGAGGGTGGATGCACGGGAGATGGGCCGGACACGGTTGAGGGCCCTGTCAACGACCGTGGGTGGAAAACCTCGGTTAAGAAAGGAGGACATGTCAGAGGAACTGTTTTTGAATGTAGCATCATCAGAACAGATGCGACTGATGTGAAAGAACTGAGAGAATGGGATGGAGTCCTTACAGGAAGTGGGGTGTGAGGAGCTGTAGTCAAGGTAGCTGTGGGAGTCGGTAGGCTTGTAATGGATATTGGTGGACAGTCTATCACCAGAAATTGAGACAGAGAGGTCAAGGAAGGGAAGGGAAGTGTCAGAGATGGACCATGTGAAAATAATGGAGGGGTGGAGATTGGAAGCAAAATTAATAAATTTTCCAGGTCCCGATGAGAGCATGAAGCAGCACCGAAGTAGACAATGTCTCAACAAGAAACTTTTTCTCTTTCTCTTATGCCTCAACAAGAAACTTTTTCTCTTTCTCTCCAACTTACCCCAACTAAAGACAATGGATTCGGTCTTACCAATGTTTAATTGGAGGAAATTTCTACTGATCCAGTACTGGATTTTGGACACAGTGAGACAATTTAGGGACATTAGAGGGGTCAAGAGAGATGTGGTGAGGTAGGTCCAGGTGTGGAGGCTGGCGTTGTATTTTCAGATGATGATGCTAAGCAGCAGCATGCAGATGAGAATTAGAAGGAAGCCAAGGATCGATTTTTGGGAGACATCAGATGTGATGGTGCAGTAGCAGGGAGAGAAGCCATTGCAGATGATTGCATTGCAGAAGTCATAGGAGCCAGGAATAGAAGTTGGATGGTTAGCTCTTTAATGGGAATAGAGCCAAAGGAGTAGGAGGTGGATCTCATAAGAACATAGGAATGGCAATTGGCTATTTTGTCTCGTGAGCCTGTTCCACCATTCAATGAGATCATGCCTGATCTGTTACCTAACTCCAGGGCCATGATAAGCTCAGAGAGGGCATTTGGATAAATTGGAGAGAAACTAGGAAAAAATGCAAATTTGGGGCTTCATCAGGAGGGAGCCTTAGAGGAAGCTTGGCCCAGTCATCAAGGGGACGGGAGGGAGTTCATCAGATATTAGTGAGATTTGTTATTGGAGGTGAGGATGGAGGGACACGCAGAGAGGTGGTAAGAAGCTGGCTTTCAGGTAATTAAAGAAGCTAGGGGTTATTTTTGCATTTCAGCATAATCACAGAATAACAAGCAGTTTTGGTAGGTGAGAGAAGGACACAAAAGTGCTTTATGTGGTCCAGCCAAATTTGGTGGTGAATTGCTAAAGCAGTGTCTGCCGCATCCATTCAAGACTGTATCCCTCAATGAACTTGAGGGAGCAGAGATGAGGCTCATACTGGGAAAGAAGGTGAGAGAAATTAAAATTTTTAATAGGGTCGAGGACATCAAAAGTGGAGCTGAGGGTGTATTGGGCCAGATCAATAGCTCTATAGAAATGTTGTGGTGAATGAAAGGCCAATGGCTGGACGGTGGAGATTTTGAAAGTATTGCTGTAGGTGAAGTAGGACAGAGCTTTTCCAAGGGCGGACAGCCACAGAAGTGGATTTGGGAGGCAGAAGGTCAATGTGGGTGGAGAGCAATTCAAGGAAGTTATCAAATATGGCTTTTTGTTTGATTCGCATGCTGGGAGTAATGAGGCCACATGAGATGACAAGGTCAAAGGAGCGACTGATTCTGGGTTAGGGATTTTATATGGAGAGAAGATGAAGGGAGTATAGCAGGCCAGTGAACTCAGAGTGAGGGAGAATGGCGGATCAAGATGGAGGTTGAAATCATCGAGGGTGAGAAGTTGTTTGGCATTGGGACTGAGGGAGGAAAGCAGTGAAGATAAAAACAAAATACTGCGGATGCTGGAAATCTAGAACAAAAACAAAAATACCTGGAAAAACTCAGCAGGTCAGACAGCATCGGTGGAGAGGAACAGTTAAAGTTTCGAGTCCAAATGACTCTTTGTCAGAACTAAGGAAAAATAGAAAAGAGGTGAAATATAAGCTGATTTAAGGAGGGGTGGGACAGGTAGAGCTGGATAGAGGGCCAGTGATAGTGGAGATTGCCAAAAGATGTCATAGACAAAAGGACAAAGAGGTGTTGATGATGGTGATATTAGCTAAGAAATGTGCTAATGGGGACATTAAAGGTAGAAAGCAGGACGAGCAAGGTACAGATAGCCCTAGTGGGGGTGGGGGGAAGAGATCGAAATAGGCTAATAGATAGAGATAAAACAATGGATGGAAATACATTTAAAAATAATGGAAATAGGTGGGAAAAGAAAAACATATATAAATTATTGGAAAAAGGGGGATCAGAAAGGGGGTGGAGATGGAGAAGAGAGTTCATGATCTAAAATTGTTGAACTCAATATTCAGTCCGGAAGGCTGTAAAGTGCCTAGTCAGAAGATGGTGTGCTGTTCCTCCAGTTTGTTTTGAGCTTCACTGGAACATTGTAGCAGGCCAAGGACGGACATGTGGGCATGAGAGCAGGGTGGTGTGTTGAAAGGGCAAGCGACAGGGAGGTCTGGGTAATACTTGCGGACAGACCGAAGGTGTTCTGCAAAATGGTCACCCAGTCTGTGTTTGGTCTCTCCAATATAGAGGAAACTGCATTGGGAGCAGCGAATGCAGTAGACTAAATTGAGGGAAGTGCAAGTGAAATGCTGCTTCACTTGAAAGGAGTGTTTGGGCCCTTGGACGGTGAGGAGAGGGGAAGTAAAGGACCAGGTGTTGCATCTTCTGCGGTTGCATGGGAACATGCCATGGGAGGGGGTTGAGGTGTAGGGGGTGATGGAGGAATGGACCAGGGTGTCCTGGAGGGAAGGATCCCTGCAAAATGCCACCTGGGGGGGTGGGGGGGGGGGGGCGGGGGGGGGGGTGGTTGGGGGGGTTGTGTTGGTGGTGGTGGTGGTGTTGGGGGGGGGGGTGCGCGAGGGTGAAGGGAAGATGTGTTTGGTGGTGGCATCATGCTGGAGTTGGCGGAAATGGCGGAGGATGATCCTTTGAATGTGGAGGCTGGTGGGGTGATAAGTGAGGACAAGGGGGACAACAGTGAAGATAGCTTAGTGAAAAAAATTTTTATGGGTCTAAATTTTCAGCTCAGCAGGCGGGTGTGATCAGCAAGCCTGGGATTGGCCAGGAAATGGACTGCTGACCAAGATTGGCCCCCGACCGCGATTTCATGTTGGCTGGCCAATTAACAGCCAGCCAGCATGAAGTGCACACTGAAAAGCTCAGCGCTGCCAGGGTGGGGGTGGGAAGAGGGTAAGCAATGACATCAAAGCAGTCACGGGTGGGCGCTTCGAGAAAGCTCTCTGAAGGCAGAGAGCTGTCACAGGGAGTTGCAGACCTGAAAATCATGAAATAAAGTTTTGAAAATCAGGAAAAAAAATGTCCAAGCATCACACTCAGGCACATGAACATACAGATGATAAAATGTTGATCCCAGATTTTTATTTTATTTAATAAATGAAACCTCATCCCACCTTTGGATGAGGTTTGATGAAAAATGCAAAGTCCACCTGGCCGATTTGCCCATCTACCAACTGTAAGACCACGAAAAATCGGAGACAATTGTGTCTTTAATGGGCTTAATTGCCCTCTTAATTGTCGGCAAGCATGCATCCGAGTTTTGCGTGCACCCACCAAGCGAAATATCGCACAAGCACGGGATGACATTGGGATGCTCGCCCAACATCTTCTCCTGTTATTTTATGCCTAATTGGGTTATGTGTTTGCCCACCTGTGAGGCGTAAAATTCTGTCCGTGGTATTTGGATGGGTGGTAGAGAACAACGATTTTAAATGAGAGATGAATGGGTGGAACAAGGTGATATGCTCAAAGCAAGAGAAAGTGCCAGAGGAAAAGGGGGCAGGCCAAGGCGTGACATGGGGATAAAAGTCACAACACCATGATGATGGTTTGGCCAGGCAAGTGGTGAATGGTGTAGCCAGGCAGGAAGGCTTCATTTAGGGAGAAGGTAACATCACACTTCAGCCATGATGTCAATACAATCCTCCACAATAAACTCATAGATGACAAGGGCCTTGTTCACAAGAGAACAGGCATTTCGTAGGGAAATGTAGAGAAGAGCAGTGAGAGCTGATCTGGTGGCAGAGTTCACAGGGTTTGCAATGGGAGTGGTGAGTTGATCAGGAAGGAGATTAGCAAAATTAGGCCCCAGAATATGTGCTGGGCGAGAATGTCAGTGAGAGAGTAGGATGGGGCAGTTAGACTAGATGTTTGTAAGAAGGCAGAAAGAGTGCCCCAGTGGGCACTCCAGAAGATGCCAAGAGCAGCATAGGGAAAATCTGAAGGATTATCTAAGACAGTCAAGCCTGTTACAATAGCAAGAGAGAAAGAACTTTGAAAAGTGCTGAAGGGTTGGGGTAGAGACTTAGGAGGGCAGAGTACCAAAGGGGATAAATGAAAGAAGGCATGGTAACAGGAGACAGGAGTCTGGAGGGTGAAAAAAAGGAGTAAAAAGGAGAGAGACAAAGTGGAACTAGAAATCATGATGGGTGAGAAGCAGCAGCCCAAACATTCATGGAATCAGGAAAAAGGCAAGTTATGTAGGCCTAGTTATGTAGCAAGATTCAGATACATATATCCTGTTAGAAAACTAGCAATAGAAAGGAGACAATAGGGTTAGGGCAAGGGAATAAAGATCCAGAAGGTGTGCAGAATCAGTTGTGGGGCAGGAAAAAAATAAGAATCAAAGTTGCTGTACAGGAAGAAGGCAAAGGTCAAAAAATAAGATGGGATAAGCCCAATTTAACAGGACATATTTAATTTGAAGCTGTTGATTCCATGAGTGCTCCACACACCTAGTAATGCAAAACACAGGCAGTGGGTGTATTATGGTAATGTACTGATGAATAATGTATTGTAGTTTGTGAGTGATCTTCTATCCTCTGGGGGGAGCAGTGATTCATTCTCAGCATCTTTCAAGCATTTCACATCCTTTCAACTTCTCCTCGCTTGCAACTTCAGTTATACATTTTTACTAATGCTTAACCTGAATATCGTACATTCACCTATCAACTGCTTTTGTGTTTTACATTATCAAAGACATAGAGTACAAATCAAAAAGTCATGCAATGGATAGGTCAAACTCCATATGGGTGTAGTTCTGTAACCTGATCATAGAAAGGACATTTTTAGCTATTGCAAGATATAGAGGGAAGAAACAAAAAAAAATCCTTGTATCGGGGATATGAAAATGGAATGTTTAAGGAAATTGGATGCATTTTCTTTGAAAAAAGAGGAGATCCTAGGTGACGAATAATAATTTACAGTTATAGAGTGAATTGACAAAATTGATCCAGAAATATTGGTTACTTCAGCAAAAGATTCAAATAGAGGGGCATAATTTTAAAAATTAGGAAGTTAGAAGGATGACAAGTGATCAAATGAAACGTATTTAGATTTGTGGAATAAGTTTCCTGGGAAGATTATTGAAGTGGACTGGGTACTTGCTAAATAAGAGATAGAACCATAAAATAATACAGCATTGATGGAGGCCATTCAGTCTTTTGTGCTTATGCTAGCCCATTGAAAAAGCGATCCAATTAGTACCACTTCCCTGCTCTTTATCCATAGCTCAGTGATTTTTTTTCCACTTTCAATATTTATCCAATTCCCTTCTGAAAGTTATGTGGGATTTTACAGGGTGGGAGAAGGAATACTGCTTGTCCCTCAGAAAGAAAGTCAGTTTCAAACTGACCGAATTTAAACAAGGCTGCCCTGCTCTGGGTGGCCTAAACAAGCTGAAGGTCAGATTTCCACCCCTCAGTGGGAGGACGTCCCGCCCTCGAGAGGTGCCAGCCAGTCTGATTGACCAGCAGCTCTAGCAGTCCTAGTAGCGCCATGACTCAATAGTGGGTGCTACTGCAATTGTAAGGGGGCCCATGGAGATCGAAGATGGACACCAAACCTGGCAGTTCTTTAGAGCAGGGAGAGGCTGGGCACTCTTGGGTGGGGTGCAAGGGGAGTGGAGGGTGGGTTTTGGAGTCCAGGCGGGGATATATATTAGGGGGTAACATCTTGCGGAGGGTGCCCCTGATGCATACAGAGTATTTCTGAATTATTTTTCCTCCCTTCCCACCTTTTCACCAAAGTTATTAAAAAAACGGCATTCCCACTCTTGCCTGCTTGCCACTGCCCAGCATATTATGGCAGTGAAGAGAGATTGAGGGCTTTAAATGGGCAATAATTCACCGCTTCAGGCCCTTAATAAACCTAAGGGCGGGCCAGTTTGTGGCCGCCTTACCCAACCACATCCCCCTTCCCTCCCACCCTGTATTAAGGGGACCAGGTTGGGGGTGGGTGGGCTAGCCACCCGACATAATTTACATGTTCCCACCCCGATGAAAACATGTCTGGTGGGGGACCATAACATCCAGCCCAGTATTGAATCTACCATCCACCATCTTTTCAGGCAGCACATTCCAGGCCACAACAAATTCTATCAATTCTTCCTCCTACATGTTTAGTCTAACTAGTCAATATTAATTACTCAACTTTCATCTCTTTCCTGTTATAAATAAAACAATAATGTTCAGCAGTATTATCTTTACTTAAGTTTGTGATCATCTATTCTGTAATTAAAATTTCTGTATTAGGTAGGTTGTTGAGAGCTTTTATATTTTGTTTGAAGTGTTGTCCAGTAGTGATTTCCACATCCACTGCAGCCATATTGGACTCCCTGCTGCCTAACTCACCATTAAAATTGTGGCAGAAGCAGTCATGTAACAAAATTGAGGGTGATGTCACTTTAAGGGTACCAAGCAACATCTGAGAAATGGCTGAGACATACTTCTACAGTTTGCATTTGTGAAAATATTTATTTCATGGATGGTCCACAGGGACTAAAAAGCTTCAGGCATTTCCTGTAGGTTAGAGCCAAGTCCATTAATATGGTGCTTGCCAGAGTCAAAGTGTTGCTATCAGTGTGATTTTTACTTTGCTTCCATGAAAATCATAACGATAGATTGTAAAGCTGCTGAAATGGACCAGGGTATGCACATTTGCCTCTGTGAGGGAGAAGAGCCTTCCCCCTTTCCTTCCCACAATGCCACTACTCCTTTTATAATCACCATTTCACAGCAAATAAATGGGTCTGGACATGTCTGGTGAATGTCGATACTTCTTCCTCTTGATTGAGAGATTTGATGAGATTACTAGAAAATTCAAGCTGACTTTAGTGTCACCAGTATTTAAGTAATCTATATTTGAAAAATTGTGATCCTCATTTCCTTCCCTGCTACCCTGTAATTATTGCTTTAATTCCCTCATAATTCTGATTTTACTGCTGAATGTTAAAATGAGATGGAATAAGCAAATCCACACCATTCACTGTTTTATGTTATTATTAAATCTTCCCAAATGCTAACAGTATCAGAAATATTGAGACCATTTTGAGAGAGGCTAATGGCTTGGTGCTTAAGGTTCTGGTTTCATGTATCATTCATTAGCCCCCAAAATTAGGCACCACTTGAAACAAAAAGACCCTGCTGAAGTATTTTAAAACTTGCAATTTTATTCCTGCTTCTCCAGGCGCAATCTAAAATACAAACACATTTACATTTATATAAGAGCATTGACAGGAAGAGCGAAGTTGATATGACACATGGAGCCTGTGCTTTTATAGCATGTGTAAAATTTGTGATCCTATAAACTCCACCTGATTTATGGGTTGAAGTCACACAGTGGGATATTAGCAACATTAATATTGATGAAATTCCCTTGCCAATTATTTTAACAAAGGGGTTAATGGAGGTAATTCTGACTTTGTGCAATAGTGTAAAATGGGTGATTATGAATCCACAACCAACCACTACCTCCCCCTCAACCTCACCAATGCAGCACATGTAATGGTTCAGTAGCAATGCAATAGTAGTGTCGGTAGAAGCAGCTTCTCTTCACATTAACCCTACAACTATAGTGCAAATGCAGCCTGAGGCCAGCGATAGGACTTGACTGGATCCCAGGCTGAAGATGAATATTATTCCGTGGTCTCACTCTGTTTCACTGTAGAGTAAGTTTGGACCCTGGAATTTAATTAACATTTCATAGAGTAGTATTTCCACAGGGGTTGTTGTCATGATCTTGGCGAGTTGCTGCAGTGCATCTTGTAGATTAGGTTTATCCAACCTTTATGCATGGGGGCCACATATCCATTATTTTTCACTAAAGGAGCTGATGAGCAAATTTCTGAAAGATACATGAATTTTAAAAAAAAATGAGTATAAAGGAAAGAAGGAACTTGCTGAGCAAAAATAAAGCACTGTCAAAGCAGTAAATTGACCATTTTAAAAAAGAGTCATTAATACAGATTAACATTAGAGTGTGAGAGGGTCAGAGTGTGTGTGTCTGGCTCACTGCCAGTCTCAGGGTACTTACTCACTCACCCTCACTCTCAATGTGATTGGACATGAATATCTGTTGGTGTGTGGGATGAGAATGAGTGAGAAATCTGAGACTAGAAAGTGAGCTAGATACACTCTCACAAACACAGTATCTCTCCCTCACATTCTCTCTCTTAGACACACACACACACTCTCTCTCTTTCTCTCTCTCTCACACACACACATACACACACGTACTCTCTCTCTTTCTCTCTCACACACACACTCTCTCTCTCTCTTTCACATACAAGCATACACACACTCTCTCTTTCTCTCTGACATACACACTCTCTCTTTCTCTCACTCTCTCACACACACACACACACACACACACTCACACACACACAACACACTCTCTCACACACACATACACTCTCTCGCACACGCTCTCTCTCTTTCTCTTTCTCACAAACACACTCTCTCTCACTCACACCATACACACAACACACATAACTCACACACTCTCTCTTACACACACATACACTCTCTTTCTCACACACGCTCTCTCTTTCTTTCTCTCAAACACAGATACACTCTCTCTCTCGCACACTCTCTCTCTCTCTGTCTTTCTCTCTCTCTCTGTCCTTCTCTCTCTCTGTCACACACAAACACACACACACACACACACACACACACACTCTCTCTCTCTCACACATACATACTGTTCACACACACTCTGGCTGGAAGTTTATGGCCCCATTGGTGTTAGATGTCATGGCAGGTGAGGGGGAGGGCAATATGGCAAGAAGGCCCAAATTGATTTTATGCGGTCATGAAACCAGTTTGCGATCATCCGCTCCACCCGTCAATGGTGAGTCGTGTTCCCTGCCACTGCACATTGGGAATGTCATTTTAATACATTTGCATACATGTTTTAATACAGCTGCCCCACTCGGCAGAATCATCCCCTACGTCAAATTTACTGCCCACATTGGCGTGACTTCAGAGCGGCGTGCTTCATCACTGCCTTTACGAGGTGTGCACCTAGCAACCTGAACTTTGAGAGGAACTCAGAGGTGAATGCACACAATTTTGTGCAACACTTGCAAGCATTGCCCGTGGGATATCAAGGAAGAGGCACTGTGCATTCCCGAGAGGCACAGGTAAGTTGCTCTTTCCCAGCTGGCTTTCAGTGGGGTGCCAGGGCAAGGGGTCCAGTGTGGGTCAGACTGGGGTGGTTGGGTTGGGTGAGGTGGGTGGGTGACAAGGCAGCACAGGCTGAAGGAAATACTCAGGCACATGCCAGGGAGATGGGGGTAGGGGAAGCGAGGGAAGCGGCCATGCACTTGGAAAAGCTTGTCAAAAGAGCATTATTCAGCAGCTGCGGCTCAATTGACATGCTTGGAGTCAGGCCTCTGAAGCTTTCCCATCCACTCAAGCAATGCAACAGCATGAAAGTGCCACCAAATACTCCAGAACTTTTCACCCCTCAGGTGCAGAGTGCAAATTAATGTGCGTTTTAGGGGGCAACAGAGTAATTGCCCAACTGGGCAAGTTGCACAATCCCCTTGTGAAAGGTGGCTATGGTGCAGTCACTGGTGGAAGAACTCAAAACCCCTTGCAATGTCTTTATTAAGATTTGGACCAGTATCCATCATTGTGCAGCCTTGCATGCAGGTTAGGATAATGCCTGTGCCTGAGCTGAGAGCATAGCATGCAGTCCAGTGGCTGAAGCTGCCGCCAATCAGTTAAATGGAGTGGGGCAGAGGTGGCTGGGGTTTTGGACAGCTAATGAGCGCGCTACACACTGGCCATCCAAGTGGTGGCCAGCACTCTCCTGCATGCGTGAAGGGGCCGTCAGTCTTAACCAAGAGAGGTTCTTAAGACACATATGCTAACCCATGCAGCTCTCTCTTTGATCCTGCAGGAGAAGAACATCACGATCATGGAGCCTGGTGATTTAGTGGTATGTCTCATGGCTTACAGAGACCTGAGAAGAAGAGAGCATGAAGGTGGAGGTGCCTGGCTTGGCAAAGGGAGAATCACCTTCCTCAAGATGAAAGGGTGGCAGGGCCTGTTGCACACACAGCTGAAGATCTATAATGAGCTATCACTCGTAGGCCCCTTGCTAGACCCAGGGTCTACAGATGGCGTTTGTCATTCCTGCAGATGACTGAGAACCAGTGGCGCCAAAGACTACATGTCCAGAGAACTGGCCGGTCACATATGCCACCCGCTGCAGGGTTTGGCACCATGGGGACATGGAGGGCATCCGCTGCCAGTGGCCATGAAAGTGACCGCGACGCTCAGTTTTTATGCCAGTTGCTCCTTTCAGTGCTACACAGGTGACCTTTGTGGGTCTCGCAAGTCTCCATGCACAAGTCTATCCAGAGGTCATGGATGGCATCTTCGTGAAGGCACAGAACTTTGTGCATTTTGCCTGGGATCAGGAAAGCCAAGAAGCAAGAGCACTGGGATTTGCACAGATCTCTGGTTTTCCACAGGTGCAGGGTGTCATCGACTGCACTCAGGTGGCGCTTAGATCTCCATGGCAACAAGCAGTCAACTATGTCAATTGCAAGAGCTTCCACTCGCTGAATGTTCAGCAGATGTGCGACCACCACAAGCACATCCTATAGGTTTGCGCCCGATTCCCAGGGACCGTCTACGACTCCTACATCCTTAGCAGGTCTCAGATCCCTGACATCTTCCAGGGTCCAGAGAGGCTGCAGTGTTGGCTCCTCGGGGACAAGTGCTACCCACAGAGGATGTGTCTGATGATACCCATGTGGCGGCCTCAGACGGCAGCAGAGCGACAGTACAACAAGCCTAATTCCGTGACCCGTATTTTGGTGGAGCAAACTATAGACATTTGAAAATGAGGTTCCGGTGCCTCGACAGGTCCGGTGGAGCACTGCAATGCTGTCCACTGAGGGTGTCACACATCATCATCACTCGCTGCGTGCTACACAACCTAGCATTGCAACGGGGGGAGGTCCTGGCTGAGGAGGAGATGGAGGAGCTGCACATATCCTCTGATGAGGAAGACATTGAAGGGATTGATGATGATGAGGTCCTCAAAGATGAGGGTGTCAAGATGAGGCCATCGCACTGGTCAGATGAGGCAGGCGTGCTCTGGGGGTCCCTGATAGCCACAAGATTCATGGAGGATGATAATGAGATGCAGTGAGGACAGTCCTAGCATTTGACTCCTGTATGGCTGATGGCAGCGTACGTACCCTCAGTGCTCAGGCTCATGTCATTAAGACACAGTGGAGGCCCTAATGGTCACTACATTGCAGGAGGATGATGACAACATGCAGTGAGGACACTCCATAGTTCTTCACATAGCCTCTGAGAATGTTTGACTCCTGTCTGGCTGAGGGCAGCTCGGCTGCGTTCTGTGCTGAGTGTCATATCATGGAGACGCAGCCGCAAAACTTTAAATGCACCTGATCCTTTGTCAGCCTTCAGCACCTGACCCCTTCAGGAGCACAGTGTCACCGGTCACAGATGCTGAAGAGATGGGGGGGCAGCCCCACCTCAAAAGTATTGAGAGCACACAGAGAGAATGACAGAACTCAGTGATGCCTGCCTACTACATTCTGACAGCAATGACAAGCACCATCAAGGTTCAGGCATCACTAATGTATCCAGTAAGTGAAGCTGGACCATGGCTTTGGTCTGAGGGCTACACACTGCACAGGGAAGAGGCCCTGGTCTGAGACACCTGCCTTTATCTTGTGCAGGAACAAGGTTTCACATCTGAGTGACATGAACACTGCTCATCATAGGCAAGGAGATATTGCTGGAAGTTTATTTACAATTTGTGAACATTATATACAAGTGATTAACACCCATGCCCAGGCTGTACGCTGTCTTTTAATTTGTCCCTTGATTTGTTAATTTAGTCTATTTGTTTTGACTCAAAAGAGTTACATCTTCTTAACCTTCCTAACTCTGCCACTACATCTTGGTGCTCCCCTCAACATCCACAGCAGAGGTAGAGGCAGCCTGCTGACTGCTATGCCCCATCTGTGAAGACCTTGGTTGGCGTCCTCTGGAGGGCCGAGAGCTGAATGTACCAGGCCTGCTTTCAGGGTCCTGCTGTGTGGTAATGGCACCCTCCTCAGTCTGTGGAGCTGGAGCTGTTGATGTCACAAGAAGAGGGGATCCCAGAGTCACCTGGGTGGATGGCCCCGGGGTGTGCATCTGCTGATCCTCCTCCCTATAAGTGCCTTAGGGTGCCTGGCTGTCTCCTTGAGGAGAAGGGGAAGCTGGAGTGAGATTGAGCTGCCACAAAACTCTTTCGTGTTGACACTGTTGGAGGCCAACTATGGTGTCACCGATAGAATTGAGCCCAAGCAGCAGTACAGAACTGATGTCCTGGACCAAGGCCTCCATGGTGGCTGCTATCCTACCAGTGTTGATCTCAGTGTATTGCATGTCAACACTATCACCTCAAACTGAAGGTGGACAGACTCCTCCATCACGCCTTGCAATCTGAGGAGTGCAGCGGACATCCCTCCCTGATATTCCCGAGCTTGCCTTTGCAGCTCCAGCGATCCGGCATGTTTCCCAGGAATGCATTGTTAATGAGGCGGGATGCGCTGGGGAGGGAATGATACAGTGCGAAAACCCACCATTGCGGCTGACAGGTAAAACATCTTTTGAGCAAATCTTAGATGACCCCACCCTCTCTTTCTTTCTCTCTCTCTGACGCACACACTCATTCTCTCATATATACACACTTTCTCTCTCTCTCACGCACACACTCTCTCGCACACAATCTTGCACACACACACACTCATATACATACACATTATCTCTCTCTCACACTCTCTCCCACACACTCTCTTTCTAACACTATCTCACACACACACACACATACACACACACACACAGATACACAGTGGAATCGTCCCAGATTTGAACTAAATGTGGTGGCGGGTGGTTAAAATGATATTTTACCCATTGGCCGCAATGACTGCTTCTCATGCAGTATTGTCCCAAACCCGCCGCATTAGTTATGCATTCCTGGGAAACACGGAGTTTCCATGGCGAGAGGACTCACATTCACCAACCACGTCATCACCTCACCGCATCATCACGCTGGGCGCTATATTTAAAGTCCAGCCACATGCATACCTCTCAGTGCTCCAGCCCACGACTGCTGCACGAAAGGCAAAAAGACTGCAGTCCCCAGGTTAAATAACGGGTCACTGGAATGCCTTTTGGATGCTGTGATGTCTTCTAACACCATTCTGGCTGCAGGACGCACAGTGACATCACCAATTCAGCATGGCAGGCACTGGCAGTAGTGGTCAGCACCAATGCCCTGCAAAAGAGGACAGCCACCCAGTGTCACTACATGATAAATGGTCTCATCCGTTCCGCCAGGGTAAGTCACTCTTTTCATCACTCTCAACTCACACACTCACAAACCCTTTTATATATCCACAGGGATCTCACACCTCAAGGGACTACAGCACTAACTCTCACACACACCCTCACATCTCCATCAGACTCATACTCTCTCGGGCTTGAGTCCTCATCCCATCCATGGCTCCGCGCACCACGCAAACATTCCACACAGTGCCATGCCTCTTGCTCACACTCTCTCTATCTGTTTTCATGCAGAAGAAGCTGGATCAAATCAGCAGGGCGAGGTTCCAGACCAGGTGTGAAGTGGCCCACATTAGGCCCCTTACTCACTTTGAGGAGTGTACCATTGCGCTGACTGGTGAGGATGTGGACCCTGCCTGTGGTGACAGTGAGGTCGGTGGTGAACACCCACCTGAGGACCCTGCATCACATCATCCCTTCCTCAACACAACTATGAGTGCTCCCTCTCCTGCTTTTGACTCTGCTGTCATGCACTATTATCTCTACTTTGGTTCACAGGGAGCTCTCCCATAGGACGACACCCTCAGCCAGCCAGTCCCTCAGCTCCACCCATGTCCTCATCTGCAGCCAGGAGGACACCTCCTCCATTGAAGAGCTGGAAATAAGTAGCCTGAGAGACCCATCACAGCACTTACCCATACCCTGACCAGCACAGAGACACACACCTCAGTGGGACCTAAATCTAGAGCAGTCTCAGGTTCATAATCTGGTGGTCACCGCATGGACACGCATCCACAGCAGGAGGAGGCAGGTTCAGCCAAGCTCCCCAGGACTTGGAGGACTGCTAGGGAAAAGGTATCTGTGGGGTTTGAGTCAGATGTTGAACCTCTGGATTTGACCTTCCGACTCATTGTGGAGAAGGCAGGGGAACATCACGCAGAGCTATTGGAAGCCCTCAGCAGAGTGGCACCCAAGTTGGAGGAGTGCGTCCACTTGCTCTCTGATGCAGTGGTGCCTACAAGTGCATGTATGGAAGTCTCCATGGGGAGTATGGCAGATGCCATGGAGACACTGGTCCAGCAGAACACAGAGATATGTACAGATCAGCACTCCATCGTGGAAGCCATGGGTGAGTTCCTTCAGTGGCAACGCGAGAGGGCAACGGGGCACCTTGATGTCCCTCCAGGTGCTCCTTCCCCTCAAAGAGTCAGTCCAGGGGCTCGTGCACCTGAAGGGAGGAGGAGCAGCAGCTGGAAACCCCTGGGTCATTCACCATAGAATCTCAGAGTCTGTTCTCTCCCTCTGAGTCCCCTTTGCCTGTGAGCCCCTCAACCTCGTCCTCTGTCTCTGCAGAGGGAGCAGCAGGCCCATGAATGATACTAGAGGGAGAAGAGTGTGTGTGGCAGGACATTTCGGAGCCTCATACAAGCACTCTCCCACGCATGCGGATCCTTCACGTATCACACTCACTTCATTGTCCTGAGCATTTTCAATGCTGCCTGCTGTGGTTGGCTTTCAGTTGTCCATCTGAGCTGACCTGCATCTCACCCACCCACTGATCATACTCCCATGCAGCACCTCATCTTGCCCAACATGACTGTTGTTTCACTTTCATTTTGGACAGCTCCTCCCCTCCGTGACCTACCTGCCGCAACCCTTTTCCTTCAGGGATCTCCAGTTGAAAGTATATGTTCCCTTCCTTCTTGAAAATCCCACCCCCATCCACGTTCACCTCCCTGACCTCCTCTTTCGCACCCCCAGGGTCCCTGTCTGCCTCCGAGTCCCCATCAACCACCTTCACCGTCCCTTCTACTGATACCGTTGAACCCTCGCCCTACCGCCTCATTCTGCCCCTGGTCATTCTCACCATTCCTTCATACACGCCCATCTTCAGTTTGCTCCCCAGGAGGCAGACATGGGCCTATCAAACCCCTCACTTGCACTTCACCTGCACATCCCTCCATCTGGACCCCTTCCTCCCTCCGGACACCTTCCCCACTTAGGGCTCCTTCCCCCATTCAGACCCCTTCCCCTCTCTGGACCCCTTCCCCCCTTCGCCCCACTTCCCCCATGGATCTCCTTCCCCCACTTAGTCCTCCCAATACCCCCCACCCCCGGACTCCCCCCAACTTAGTCCATCTCCCTACCTGACTCCTTCCTCCACCCTTACTTCTCCCGCCACCCTTAGTCCTTCCCCCTTCCCGACTCCTTCCTCCAGCTTTACCTCCTCCTCCAGCCTCACTTCTTCCTCCAGCCTAACTCCTTCTCCCTCCCTGACTCTCACAGGCATCCTTACTTCTTCTTCCAGCTTTACTCCATCCCCTTCCCAAATCCTTCCTCCACTCTTACTTCTTCCTCATCCTTATTCCCTCCCCTCTCCGCAGTCCTTCCATCTTCCATCCTCCTTACACCTACCTCCCCAGTTGCTGTTCTTGTCCCCCATTCCCCCCTCCTCTCCCCGTACTCCCTTCCCCCATTCCCAACCTCCCCCTCGACACCTTCAGTCCCCCTATCCCAACCTCACCCAATGACACCTTCGTTCTCCCCCTCCCAACATTACCCACGGACACCTTCATTCCCTTCTCCCTACCACACCCACCCAGCCAATCCTAGACATTTCTCTCCCACCCCCTTGACCATCATCCATTGTGAGCATCAACGGTGACTTTCCAACTTCCGTGAGCTGCTTCACAGCAGAGCCATGTCCATGAGAATCCACCCAGCATGCCATGGATGTTCCTTCAGGGTCCTGTGGCTGTCGAGCTCCAGCATCTTCTGCTCCTTGATGTTCGCAATGTGAGCAAGGCCCTGGCGGTTAAGTCCCAACTTCTGCACATCATGGTTGGCAAGACGTGTTTTACACCGGCATGTTTTTTTGCCGACGTGGGCAGACGATCCAGCAGGGGTGGATGAGTCTGGCGGGCTGGATGTATAATGATATGCTGGTGTGTTCCAATGAGGTTCCCGATGTCCAATGGCAGGGAATGCAGCCCACCGTTGGCGGGCAGAGCGGATGAGCGCAAATTGGTTTCACAACATTGTGAAATCGATTTTTGGCCTTCTCGCCACATAGTCCGCTCCCACCACCAAACATGCCCGTTGCCAACAGGCACGGACAATTCTGCCCACTCAATCTCTGTTTCTCTCTCACACACGCTCACTCTCTCCCACATTCTCTCACTCACTTACACAGCAGCCAGTCTTTTCCTCCACCCCTGACTCTGGGCTCTGCATCCTTTCTCCACCAGCCTCTCAGCACATGGTCCCCTCAGTCTGTCCTCCCCATGGGTCCTGCAGTCTCTCTCTCTCCTTCCCCCAAGGCCCCTTCAGTCTCTCTCTTTAAATCTCTCCTTCCCCTGTGCCCCCCTCCCCCACTCCAGTCTCTCTCTCGTTCCCCCATGGTCCCAGCAGCCTCTCCTTCCCCCATATCCCTGGCAGCCCTTTGATCCCCACCCGTCCAAAACCCTCTTTTGTCCCCAGCATACTCATCGGTGCTGGTGTTTTCTGCTCCTCCAATCACAGCCTGTTTCTCTCCACAAACGCGAGAGAGAAACAGCCTGTGATTGGAGGAGCAGCCTCTTTCAGAATCTTCAGCTTCACTTACCTGTCTGACCTGCATCTCGAACAGTTCCAAATATGGAATGCTTTCAGGGGCCACAATCTGACCCACAGGCCACACGTTGGACAAGCCTGCTGTCACCATGCATCAATGGTGATATGTTTATTAATTAATGTCATCCATTATATGAATACATCCTGATGCATGTGTCCGTTTTGTGTTAACAATGGTTAGTTAATGATAATGTTTTTCCTCCCTATTGTTGTGTAAGACAATTAAGAGTTTAAGCTAAATACTTTATTTAAGTTTCTTTCTTTTAAGAGCAACATTGAATCACATGAATAACGTGAGATTAGTGGTTGTGGCAACAACAATAAGGGTGTAACATGAAGAAGGACTCACAGTAACATCATACATCAAAAATGCATTCACTGGAGTTTCTTTTTTAACTGATCTTTAGTGGGCTGTTTGGGATGAAATAAAAAAAATTACAGTGGGAACCTTTTCCTCTCTTTTGGCTTTCATAACCCTTCAAGATGGTAAAATAATGAGCCACAATGTCTCACTCACATAGCCTGAATTCTGATTCATTACCCACAAAAACAACATTTCACTCTGTTATTAGCAGTTTTCCAGATGAGTCATGGACCTTTGGCAACATTGGTTACAGTTATAAAATGGAAGTTTCCAGTATTTGTGGGCGTGAAGTGAATGTACTTGGAAGATTAATTCAGGGAACAACTGAACCAAAAGAGAAGTTCAATAGCAGGTATTTCCTGCCATTTGATCTTTGCATTTAAAAATCCATTTTCTCTGCAGGAACGAATATATAGCAAGGCTTTGGAGAAAATGCCAATTGTTTGTTTTCCTATTTTTATGCCAACTTTACTGGAGGGAAAAAACGTTTCATTTCCACAATTTGTAGCAAAATGAAACTTTAAGGTTTAAGTAATTGCTGCACTTTCCAAAAGTTGACTAACTTCTGCCTTCACCTGTTATTGTCTAGCTGAAGGTATGTCTTCTTTGCCGCAAAACACATTGAAAAACCTGCACTGTCCTGTGGCTTTAGTTAACTAAATTAAAGCATGTAGACATCGAATTATTTAATCAAGGCCGGGATTTTCCATGCCCGCCAGGAGGGGACAATATGCTGAGGTGGCCAAAATTCAGTTTTATGATGTCGTGAAACAAGTTTGCAACCGTCCACTCCAATGCCAATGGCAGTCCACGTTTTCCGCCATTGGACGTCAGGAATCTCATTGTAATACGTCAGCGTATCATTATAAGGCCAGCCCACCGGACTCATTCCCCCTCCGCTACATCGTCCACCCATGTTGGCAGGAAAACACGCCGATGTGTTTCACAACAGCACACAATCGACATGTACCTGGCGGGCTGCACTTCGTTCCGGACTTCAAGGTTTGTTTGGCTACCTTGCTTCGGGCAGCACTCACAGTCATCAGTGCCAGGCTTCAGCACCACATCACCTTTAGAGGGGCTCACGGGTATGTCTCTACCTACCAGACCAGCCATATATGGGTGGCTTTTCAATGGCTGCAGGGCGAGGGCTTGTTTGGGGAAGGGGGAGAAGTGGCCTCAATTAAGGGAAGGGGCTGCAGGACGAGGGCTGTGCTGGAGAAGGAGAGTAGCCAAGGGTGTGTGTGGGGCACATGATGATTGTGCAAGTGGTATCAAGGTGGTGAGGACTGTGGAGGCAGCCCCCAATGGTGATGAGGCCAGATGGACATATGAAAGTATGTGTGTGAGAATGGGTGGTGATGTCCCTTGAGCTGGCAATGAGTGAGATGCCAATGAATGTGTGATGGGCTTGAGTGTGAGAGTTTAGAGCAATGAGATGGTTGCCATACCCTGGCTACATGGATGAGATCATTCATCCTCTATCCGCATTGGATGGCAACCTCCTCTGTGCAGCATTGACACTGACCACCTCTGACACCACCTGCCATGCTGGATTGGTGATGCTGCTGCCCGTCCTGCGGTCAGTGGATATCCATGACGTCCAAATGGCGTTCCAGTGATGCATCATTAAACCTGGGGGCTGCAGTCTTTTTGCCCTTAATGGACATCTTGCCTGCAGTAGTCATGGGCTGCAAGCACTGAAATGAATGCACGTGGTTGGACTTTAAATATGTAGCCCGGCGTGCTGAAGCAGCGAGGTGATGGTGTAGCGGGCAAATGAGAGCCTGTGTGCCATGGAAATGGCGTATTTCCCGGGAACGCATAAGTAATGCAATGGGTATGAGACAATACGGCGTGAAAACCCACCATCACGGCCGGCGGGTAAAATGTCATTTTACCCAACCACTACCGCACTTAGTGCAAATCTGGGACGATTCTGCCCCAACCTACTGAATATCTAAGAGACTTTGGAATACCCTTCGCTTTAACACAAAAATTGAAAAAAATTCAGAAACTGATATAATTCAGTTTGTTAACTAACTTTAAGTTTATCTTTCCTCTTTGCTTACTTCTGGGCTATTCCGCACAGAAGAAAGAAGTTAAAATTTTTGCATCCAGAGTTTTCGCCAAAAGCCAACTGAAACTTTTCTTGGTTTTAGAGCCACTTAGAAAATTGCCTCCAAATCAGTTGAACATGGCCCCTGCCATCAAACTCCATTCTGCAGTCTTATATTTATCTCCCTGAGTCTTGGTCCTTAGGTTTAAAGAAAAGCTTGTAATTAATTGGTGGCCACCCTAAAACCTCCTGTAGGATTACTATATTTACTTAAATTCTGGCATTGCACCTGATGAAAAACCAATGTGAAGTGCAGATTATGGGCGCCATGGGTAGAGATCAATCTGAACTGCTCTCTTCTCACATTTTCATTCCATTGTGGGGCAGTGCAGAAAATTTATCCTATGTACCTTGGAAGAATTGAAAGAAATAAGGTGTTCGATGGGGCTGGAGTGAATGGAATTTAACCTGAAGGAGTGTGCGAGTTGAAGCATGGGGGAGTTTAAAACCGGCAAAAAACGCAGGATCAGCGGCAAGCTGGATCCAACCCACTCCCTACCACACTTCACTCAACTGCATCAAGCTGTTCACACACAATCTGCCCAGGAGAGGCATGTTGCCTATTTACTGATGACAGTTGAGTAATAGAGTAATATTTAAACACAACTTTAAATTTAATATCACATCCACAGGTTTCTAGATTTCTAGAAACTCATCATTGAAAGCAAGGCGAGAACACAAGTTCAACTGAAGAGGCTGATTAAAACCCATGGAAATACTGCAACAAACACTCAAGGTATTTGCACAAGGTATTTGCAGCATAAAAACAGACCATTCAGCCCAACAGATTCATGTCAGTATTTATGGTCTAAATGAGTCTCCACCCTCCTTGTTCATTCAGCCTGGACAACATATTCTTCTTTTCCTTTCTCCATCATGTGCTTACTTAGCTTCCCCTTAAATGCATCTATGCTATTTCCCTCAACCCCGTAGTACTGAGTTCCACATTGAAACCACTCTCTGGGTAAAGACGTTTTCTTCAAATTCTTACTGGATTTATTATTGATAGTCTTACATTTATGAACCCTACTCTGGCCTCACCAGCATGAGGAAGCATCCAGCAAAATTTTCCCAAAAAAGTTCCGAGTCCTGACAGCGGCTGGAAATGTGCGTCAGCAACATGCACGACCAGCCGGCAGGACTTGCCCCTTGATTTTACATGCGATAGCTCATGAATAAGTTACAGTTGGTGTTGCCCTAAGAGCTGCCAGAGCAGCTTCAGAAGCAGCAGCACCAGGAAGAGTGGCCACTCCTGAGGAAGGCAGGGGCCCTGCAGCCGATACCAGATAGGCCAAAGGGCCTTGCTGATATAATTGCTGGGGATGCAGTGGCTTCATTCCCTACCTGCTGCCCCTCTTTGAATAAAGAAGTGCTCTCCCCTCCTCTCCCCAAAACCTCAGCTTCCTGTATTCAGCTGGCAGCCTCCCCACCCCTCAAGGGGTTGATCTGCAAAATGCCAAGTGCCTGGTAAAATGATCCTTAATATGGCATTTTGATATTTAAATTTGCTTCCCGTCACTTTGTGGCCGGAGGCCTGTCTGAAGCTGGTCCCACCATCAGTAAAATTCCCCGACAGTGGGACATGATCGTGGAGCTGATCTGTGATGGGCTCCCTCTGATTTTACCACTAAACCCCCCCACCTCCACCCTGCCCACCTGCTATCATCCTGCCTCATCTCTTCAAACTTCTCCTCATCTTTTCTATGTCTACCCTATCAAATCCTTCCACAATCTTGAAGGCACTTATCAGGTTGCCCCCCCCCCATCCACCCCACCACATCCCCCACCCCACCCAACCCGTCTTCTCTAGAATTAAAGAGCCCTGACTATTCAAGTTTTCCTGATAGGTATAACCTCACCGCTTTGGTATCATTCTTACAAATCTCTACTTGCACCCTCTCCAGCGCTTTGATTTTTTTTTAATTTGGAGACCAGAACTGTTCACAGATGCTTTCACTTGATGGTGAGACCAAATGTGGCCTAATCAAGGTTCAGTATAAGTTTAACATAACAACTCTGCTTTTCAATTCAATACCTCCAGATATGAATCCCAGTGCTTTGTTTGCTTTTCTTACGACTTTGTAACCTGTATTGCTACTTTTAGTGATTTATATGTTGTCCCAATTCTCTCTTTTTCTTGACCCCGTTTAGACACTTTATTTCCCAAGGAGTAAGTGGCTTCCTTATCCTTCCTACCAAAATGTACCATCTCACACACAGCTATATTGAAGTCTATCTGCAAATTATTTGCCCATTCTACAAGTTTATTAACACCTTCAACTATTTTATTGCAGACCTACTCTCTATTAACCACTCCTCCCATTTTGGTGTCATACACAAATTTTGAAATTGTACTTCCAATTCCAGAGCTCAAATCATTTGTGTAAATAGTGAACAATCGTGGTCCCAGCACCGCGGATTATTATCTTTTTTTATTCGTTCATGGGATGTGAGCATCACTGGCTAGGTCAACATTTATTGCCGATCCCTAGTTGCCCATGAGAAGGTGCTGGTGAGCTACTTTCTTGAACCGCTGCAGTCCATGTGGTGTAGTTACACCCACAGTGCTATTAGGGAGGGAGTTCCAGGATTTTGACCCAGCAACAATGAAGAAGCAGCGATACATTTCCATGTCAGAATGGTGCATGGCTTGGACAGGTACTTCCAGGTGGTGGTGTCCCGATCTGTCTGCTGCCCCAGTCCTTCTAGATGGTAGTGGTCATGGATTTGGAAGGTGCTGTCTAAGGAGGCTTGGTGAGTTCCTTCAGTGTACTTTGTAGGTGGTACACACTGCTGCTACTATGCGCTGGTTGTGGAAGGAGTGAATATTTGTGGATGGGGTGCCAATCAAGTGGGCTGCTTTGTCCTGGATGGTGTCAAGCTTCTTGAATGTTGGAGCTGCACTCATCCAGGCAAGTGGGGAGTATTCCATCACACTTCTGACTTGTGCCTTGTGGATGGTGGACAGGCTTTGGGGAATCAGGAGTTGAGTTACTCGCTGCAGGATTCCTAGCCTCTGACCTTCTCTTGTAGCCACGGAATTTATATAAATAGTCCAGTTCAGTTTCTGGTCAGTGGTAACCCAGGATGTTGATGGCTGGGGATTCAGTGATGGTAATGCCATTGAATGTCAAGGGAAGATGGTTAGATTCTTTCTTGCTGGAGATGATCTTTGCTTGGCACTTTTGTGGCCTGAATGTTACTGCCATTTGTCAGCCCAAGCTTGGATATTGTGCAGGTCTTGCTCCGGTTGTACATGGACTGCTTCAATATCTGAGGAGTTGCAAAAGGTGCTGAACATTGTGCAATCATCAGCGAACATCCCCACTTCTGACTTTATGATGGAAGGAAGATCATTGATGAAGCAGCTGAAGATGGTTGGGCCCAGGACACTACCCTGAGGAACTCCTGCGGTGATGTCCTGAAGCTGAGATGACTGACCTCCAACAGCCACAACATATCTTCCTTTGTGCCAGTATGACTCCAACTATTGGAGAGTTTTTTCCCCTGATTCCCATTGACTTCAGTTTTGCTAGGGCACCCTGTTGCCACACTAGGTCAAATGCTGCCTTGATGTCAAGGCCAGTTATTCTCACCTCTCCTCTGGAGTTCAGCTCTTTTGTCCATGTTTGAACCAAGGTTATAATGAGATCAGCAGCTGAGTGGCCCTGGCAGAACCCAAACTGAGCATCAGTGAGCAGGTTATTGTTAAGCAAGTGCCACTTGATAGGACTGCTGACCACCCCTTCCATCAGTGTTGTAACTGTACTGGGACAGCTTGGCCAGGGGTGCAGGATACTCAGGAGCACAAGTCTTCAGTACTATTGCCAGAATATTGTTAGTGCCATAGCCTTTGCAGTATCTGATGGTACATCACTTCCCACTTTTTGCCAATCTGAGTAACTAGCTTTGAATTCCTGGGGCAGGATTGTTTGGATGACGTGTTTCCCCACCCCAGCACTCAAAGAGTCGGCAGGGGGTATATCCCCACTGATCATAGCAGCTCCAAAGCCATTTCACATTCCATGGAGTGTTAATTGTCTGGAGATGGTTCTTCTACCTGAGTGAGGGACAGAAGTGCCACCTCAGAGAGCTGCTGGCCAATCTGATCGGCTGCCAGCTCTGTACTTCCATCAGCGCAGTGATTGGGACTACAAGCAGTCCCCAGATGTTAAGTCCCAGAGTTCAGGACCAGGAGTGTTCAGTGGTAGGGGGGCTCACAGCAGGGAGGAAGGTGAGGCCGAGGGGTGGGAGGGGTTAAGGAGCGGTGCAGTTCTTGATGGAGGTTGTGGTGTGGAGGGAGGACCCATGGGAGGTGTGGGGGCAGAGGGCAGTCCTTGGGGGGGTGCCCAATGTGGAAAGGAAGCTGTTGAGGGTGGTAGTTCCCCTTTCCTGACTGAGCCAGAGCTAGGTGATCTGCCGAGCATCTCACTGCCCCTGAACTCCTCCTGCCGACTTCAACATTGAGGTTGGGTGGTAAGTGGCTGACCAATACTTTGAGGGGAGGTCAGGTGGGCTCCCCCCACACATGCAAACCCACCAGTGGGGACCATAAAACTCTGCCTCTACTTTCTATTTCTTCTTTTGTGCCCAGTTTGCTATTCATTCAGGTGTTTGTCCCCTGGCTCATTAGTTAGGCCACAACTTGAGTACTGTGTGCAGTTCTGGTCACCTCATTACAGAAAAGATGTAATTGCCTGGAGAGGGTACAGAGGAGATTTATGAGAATGTTGCCAGGACTGGAAAGGTGCAGCTATGAGGAAAGATTGGATAGGCTGGTGTTGTTCTCTTAGGAACAGGGAGGCTGAGGGGAGATCTGATTGAGATGTACAAAGCTGTAAGGGGTCTGAATAGAGTGGATGGGAAGGGCCTATTTACCTTAGCAGAGAGCTCATTGACTAGGGGGTATAGATTTAAAGTCATTGGTAGAAAGTTTAAAGGGGAGGTGAAGAAAGATTTTTTCATCCAGAAGGCAATAGAACTAACTGCCTAAAAGGATAGTAGAATGAGAAAACCTCAACTCATTTAAAAGGTGTCTGGTTATGCACCTCAAGTGCTGTAACCTGCAGGGCTACAGACCAAATGCTTGAAAATGGGATTAGACTGGTCAGCTCGTTTTTTAGCTGGTATAGAGATGATGGGCCAAGTGGCCTCTTTCTGTGCCACAAAATTTCTATGCTTCTATGACTCCATATATTCTAACCTTACTCATGAATCTACTATGTGATACCTGAGCAAAGGCCTTTAGAAAGTCAAATCCATTACATCTACTGCATGAACCTTGTCTACTCTTTATGTTATCTCCTCAAAAATTAAGCAGTAATCACAGCTGCTTTCTTACATACAATGGGAGAAGGTTTTGATCATAGTACTTTTGATGAAAGTTTATCATCTGCACTTTGGAGGTTTTCTGAGTTACATCAGGATGGGTGGAACATGGCTACCTTCGATTGGACCTGGGACTACATGAGCAATATAACCAGCACAAATAGCAAAGCAGCAGCAGGAAGAGCAACCTGCTGTTCAGTGGTTTGCAGCTGGACAGCAGGGAAGGGAGAAGCAGAAGGGTGTAGTTGATAGGAAGCACAGGCTGTGCAAGCAGTGGTTGAGTTTCTTTGACATGCTGGAACAGTAGTGTTTCAGGAAGCTCAGGTTGTTGTACCAGGTGGTGGCAGATATGTGTAGCCTTCTGGAAGAATGACTTCCTCAGGTGGACCTGGTGGCCACACATTACCAGTGACTAAGTGACCACTGCCCTCAACTGTTTTCCTCCAGGGCTTTCCAAGGTTCTGCTGTAGGCTTTTCCAGGATCCCAGTCAGAGGCTCACCAATGTGCAAAACTGGTGACTGATGGATTGTCAACTTCAACTGCAATAATATCAGCCAGAAAAAGTGGCACTTAAGTGGCCAATAATTTGGGGGGAGGTCAGGTGGGCTGTCCTGGACCTCGCCCACCCTGTGTGAAATTGCAGACAGGTCTGGGACGGGAGGGCCACCCAGGAAATCTGCATTTCTGTCTGGTGTCCCACAGTTGCAGGAAATCTTTGATTTTGCACACATGCAGTAATCCACCGACCCCACCACCAACCCCCAATCAACCAGGAGTATTCATCAACCACAAGAAAATATTTCAGCAGGTGTGCAAAAGCTTCCTGGGGAGCTGTTGTGTGATGCTTTTGCCATGCAGTTGTGCCAATCTCCCTGACATCTCTGGGCCTGCAAACACACTTAATGGGTGGCTGTTAGGAGACAAGGGATTCAAATAAAAACAGAAAATGCTGGAAAAGCTCAGGAGGTCTGGTAGCACCTGTGGAGAGAGAAAGAAGAGTCATATGGACTTGGAATGTTAATTCTGTTTCTCTCTCCACAGGTGCTGCTAGACTTGCTGAGTTTTTCCAGCATTTTCTGTTTTTATTTCAGATTTCCAGCATCAACAGTATTTTGCTTTTATATTATATCCACTTCAAATTTGGTTGTATATACTTGTAAGAAGCCCAAGCAATGAAGCCCATATGACCACCAGATGTGTGATCAAACAAACTATCAGCATGCTGAAGATGCACTTCAGGCGCCTGGACAGATCTGGAGGCAGCCTTCAATACGTACCAGCAAGGGAATCCAGAATGGCAGAGATCTGCTTTGCACAGCACAACATTGCGCAATAGTAAGGTTAGACTGGCAGGAGGAACAGGGTGCAGAGCACACATCCAAGAAAGAGGAGGAAGACGAGGATGAAGAAGATCAGGAGAACAATGCAGCAGCAGCTCCTCACACTGCTGCCTGAGATAACCATGGTTGCCCTCATTAATGCAATTCAGTTGCACAGGACACCCTTGTCAGAAGCTTATACAATGGTCACTCTTCCCACACCCCTACCTCCAGTAATGGCATTGACAGTCCAAATCAGTCCTGCAAATCACCATCACTCCTTGCACACCTCCCCATTCATCTCCATGAACTCATGCCTTACCATTCATCATTAAGCAAGTTACTAGGCAATTTGTCACCCAGCAACCAAGCAATCACTGAAGGTGGCAGGGCAGGTTGAGAAGGTGGTTAAAAAGGCACATGTGGCCTTGGGCTTTATAAATAGAGTACAAAAGCAAGGACGTGAAGACAAAACTGTATATATTGACCTATTGACCTCAACTGGAGTATTTTGTCCACATTTTTGGGCACCACATATTTTAGGAAGGACGTAAAGACACTAGAAAAGGTGCAGAAAAGATTTAAGGAAATGATTCAAGGGATGAGGGATTTCAGTTACATGGATAGATTGGAGAAACTGGGGTTGTTCTCAGAGAAGAGAAGGTTGCGAGGAGGTTTGATGGAGGTATTCAAAATTATGAGCTGGCTAGACAGTAGATAGAGAGAAACTGTTCCCATTGGCAGAAAGGATAAGAAACAGAGGACACTGATATAGGATGAATGGCAAAAGGACCAATAGCGACATGAGGAAAAATGTTTTTACACTGTGAATGGTTAGGTTCTGGAATGCACGGCCTGAGACCATGATGGAGGCAGATTCATGGAATGACTTTTAAAAGTGAATTGGATATGCACCCAAAAAAGAATAAAAGTTACAAGGTTACTGGGAAAAGGCTGGGGAATGAGTCTAGCTGATATACTCTTCCAGAGAGCTGGCAAGCATACTATGGGCTGAAACCATTCTATGATTCAATGAATGAGCAAGGCAAACGTGATGCAAAAATAATAAAATGTATGTGATTTGAATAAAGAACAGAAACTTCACTACATAACATTTTCTCATGTAGGCATGCGTACTCTTGTGCAACTACAAAGCCTAAATAGCCAAGTGGTTATGGTACTGGGTTTGTAACCCCAAGATCAAGAGTTCAAAATCTCACAATGGCAAACTGTGAAACAATGTCACTTCATCTGAATAGGAACAGATGGAAATGGGTTTGTACTTGAAAGAGTTACGAAGCTTTCCTCTTTCTTTTCCAATCTCATTTACATGGTGCAATCTCTGTGGCTTCAGCAGTATTAGAGGCAGGAAGCTCAGATTCCTACTCTGACAGAGATGCTCTTGGCCAATTTCCTTTAGTTTTGGAGCCTGTGAGGGTCCTCACAAAGTCTGCCCCACCTGCACTTTTGAATGGGCAGACTTAGTCATTGGGACATGAGGCAACATACTGGGTACTGACTGTGAGGAGGGGGCAATGGGTAAGAAGTGGAAGCGTTTGAATGGAGTTCCCATTTCCATGTCTCCTTTAGCCATCATCCCTCAACAGTACTTTGTTGCTACCATTTCACTGGAAAGCACTTTGGTGCAGATCAGTGGAATGTTGTAAGGCCAAGGTTAAGGGACTTATCATCCTATTTAAGGTGGCAGACATAATGGCATCCAAAATGCAAGGTGTCTATGGAGCCATTTGGTTATTGCAATTGATGTTCCACAGAGTTTTCCACTTTACCCATGCAAGAAGAAATCATCACAATGCCCTGCAACATCCACTCATCTCATGCTTGAGGTGGACTCATCCATTTCCTCTGTAATGGTGGTTTGTGGCATGTCTACTTTGTGGCAGTAACAGTTTTCTTCCTTCCATTGCTGGGGAATAATATCTTTCTGTCTCCACACAGACCCCACCAGTACATCAAGGGAGGTGTCATTGAAATGGGATGCACCTATGAGTGTCCTGAATCTATTGTCACACTTGCTACAAACTCCAACTCCTCCAAATTCTATCATTAGATCAGCCCTTTAAATACTGGTGGTGAGATTGCTTCATGCAGGTCTTCATCAGGCCTGCTGCCATGCAATCAATGTCAAACTCAGAAGTAAAATGACAATGAGATGGCTGAGTTAAAATGCCACTTACAGATTCACTGGACTTACCTCTGGGTTTCCCATGCGATATCAACTCTTCTCAAGTTAGTATTGGGGTTGTGATTTCTATTGTCTCATCTAACTGATTTGGATTGAGCTGAAAATAAACATCTACTGCCTGATATTTGATCAGTGATTTCTGCCCACATAATATGAGGCCTGACAAGGAATAATGTCCCCACGGCCCACCTGCTACAATGTTACTTACATGACCAGTTTCTTTTTTACAAACTTTAAACCAAAATGTGACTAAGGGGGTCAATAAAACACCCCAGTCCCTGCGGTGCCCACCGAGCACGGAAGGCCTCGAGAGTGCCGGCAGACACCGCGCGCTCCCTTTCCAAGGACACCCGGCCGTGAAAGTAGCAGTGGAAGAGGGACAAACAGTTGGGCGGGACTCCCCCATCGATCGCCCGCTGCCTGGACCTGTTAATGGCCAACCTGGCCAGGCCCAGGAGCAGGTTCACGAGGAAGTCCTCCTCCTTCCCGACCCCCCTTCCGCACCGGGTGTCCGTAGATCAGGAGCGTGGGGCTGAAGTGCAAACAAAACATTAATAAAAGGTTTTTCAAATAACTAAAATGGGAGTTCAGCCTACCACACCCTACATAAGCGTGGTCCACGGACTCCACAAGACCACAGAAAGGGCAGGTGTCCTGGGAGTCCGCGAACCTACACATTCTATGATTATATGGGACTGCTGCATGCAACACCCTCCAACCCAGGTCCCCGATAGAAAGAGGGAGGACACCTCCATAGAGGGCCTCCCATCGGGGGCCTCCACCGCTGGACGCCAACAAGGCACGCCAGGGCATGTCCGAGCGGCGGACAAGGGCGAGAAAATGGAAAGCGTGGAGCAGCAGTCCGTACAAAAAGCTCCTCCGCTCCGTGCCAACTCCTGCGGGAGCATCCAGCCCAGTCCTCCGCCACCCAGCACATCCCTGATCCTGGTCACCCTGGCAGCCACAGCCCTCCTCTCCGCCAACCATTGAAATGACCAGTTTCTTCATGCATTCTAATCAATCCATTCCATAACTTGCAGCTGGATCTCCTTCATACAAATGGTAGTGATTTCCTAGTTTCCAGCACTTTACCAGGTACCCCTTTAAAAACACTACTTTAGTTGGCATTTAGATCCATTGGAGCAGTAGTTTAAAAGCATTGGGCATAACCTAGCTTGCTCCCAACTCATAAAGAGCAAGTCTGTCTCACCTTAATGCCTATCTAAAAGAAAAATCCCACTCTCTTAAATCCTGGTTCACAGAGACTGTGACAAACAAAACTGCTGCCAAGTTATTCTGGGACTTTTTTTGTGGAACAATTCATTTGTTGAACTCAAGTAATGTTTACTCTTACAATGTGATGGGAATCTGACTTCTAACTGTAGCCAAACAGGTACCATCTTTTGCTCCAAAATCAATTATGTGGATTATTTAAGGCAACTGCATTTACTGTTTGGTTTGAAAGTATTTTCACAAGGGTGGCCCATCGATTCAATGCACTGATTAAAGCTGAGAATGTGATTGATGTGTTGCCACTACCAGCAACCCCAAAGTCATTTTCTTCATTTATAAACAATAAGAGACTTTGTTTTACTTATACTTCTTGTATCTACAACTATTTAAACACTTCTTGAGTCATTCAGTCTTTGTGAAGTTACAGTTACATAAATTTTAAAATTTTTCACAATTTCTGGGGGAAACAGTGCAACTTCAGTTGAAAAATCTGATTTGATTGGAGATTATGTTCAAACCTCTATGGGCCACCACATTATTATTAAGCATCAGCTTCTGGCATGTATGATTTTCAAACCGGGAGCTCACTACTTTGTGGGTGGTAGAAAACCCTGCAGATGGATCTTTAAGGGTTTGTAGAGGCTCAACATACATTTCAATACTTCAGAAGATGTAATAGGTTGAAAGAACAGCACAAAGAGCTGTAAAATTCGCAAATATCAACATTGAGGTGCTGTTAGAGTAGGCAAGTCGCAGAAGGGCAATTGTTGTCACACAAGCCCAGTAGATCCACGAAGAGTGGTTCAAAATGAATGGTAGGGAGTAGCCACTCATGTCATTGTGCCCAATAGCTGCCAAAGCACAAGGGTTCAAGTGCAAAAGACATTTAGGGACTTTAGTAAGTCTGCTAAGGATGGTCAGAGCAATATCACATTCTCTAAAGCATGTGTCATGCTATCTTTCGTTCATTCTAATGCTTGCCATTCATGACTTTTGACATCCCAAACAGTTACCTATAATGAGCCTTTACTAAACTCAAACTATTTCATCTTTTCTTATTCATTTATGGGATGTGCGCATTGCTGGCTGGACCATCATTTATTGCCCATCCCTAGTTGCCCTTGAGAAGGTGGTGGTGAGCTGCCTTCTTGAATCACTGCAGTCCATGTGGTGTAGGTACACTCACAGTACTGTTAGGGAGTGAGTTCCAGGATTTTGACACAGCAACAGTGAAGGAACGGCGATATATTTCCAAGTAAGGATGGTGAGTGACTTGGAGGGGAACTTCCAGGTGGGAATGTTCCCATGCATCTGTTGCCCTTGCCCTTCTAGATGGTAGTGGTCGTGGGTTTGGAAGGTGCTGTCGAAGTAGCTTTGGTGAATTCCTGCAGTGCATCTTGTAGATGGTACACACTACTGCTACTGTGCATCGGTGGTGGAGGGAGTGAACGTTTGTGGATGTGGTGCCAATCAAGCAGGCTGCTTTGCCTTGTATGGTGTCAAGCTTCTTGAGCTGCAGTCATCCAGGCAAGTGGGGAGCATTCCATCACATTCCTGACTTGTGCCTTGTAGATGGTGGACAGGCTTTGGGGAGTCAGGAGGTGAGTTACTCATCACTGGATTCCTGGCTTCTGACCTGCTCTTGTAGCCAGAGTATTTATATGGCTAGTCCAGTTCAGTTTCTGGTCAATGGTAACTCCCAGGATGTTCATAGTGGGGGATTCAGCAATGGTAATGCCATTGAACGTCAAGGGGCGATGGTTAGATTCTCTCTTGTTGGAGGTGGTAGTTTCCTGGCACTTGTGTGGCGCAAATGCTACTTGCCACTTGTCAGCCCAAGCCTGGATATTGTCCAGGTCTTGCTGCATTTGGACCTGGAGCGCTTCAGTATCTGAGGAGTCATCAATGGTGCTGAACATTGTGCAATCATCAACAAACATCCCCACTTCTGACCTTATGATGGAAGGGAGGTCATTGATGAAGCAGCTGAAGGTGGTTGGGCTGAGGACACCACCCTGAGGAACTCCTGGAACTGAGATGATTGACCTGCAACAATCACAACATATCTTTCTTTGTGCTAGGTATGGCTCCAACCAGTGGAGAGTTTTCCCCCTAACTCCCATTGATTTTAGTTTTGCTAAGGCTCCTGAATACCACACTGAGTCAAATGTGGCCTTGATATCAAGGGCAGTCACTCTCACCTCACCTTTGGAGCTCAGCTCTTTTGTCCATGTTTGAACCAAGGCTATAATGAGGTTAGGTGCTGAATGGCCCTGGCAGAACCCAAACTGAGCATCAGTGAGCAGGTTATTGCTAAACAAGTGCCGCTTGATAGCACTATTGATGACCCCTTCCATTACTTTACTGATGATCGAGAGTAAACTGACAGGGCCATAATTGGCTGGGTTGGATAAGTCCCCTGGCTTGATGGTACTGCTAGAGTGGGGAATATACCGGGCCATGAGGTTACAAATTGTGCTGAGTATAATTTTGCTGCTGTGGATGACCCACAGAGCCTCATGTATGCCCAATCTTGAGTTGTTAGATCTGTTTGAAATCCATCCCATTTAGCATGGTGGTAGTGCCACACAACACGATGGAGGGTATCCTTAAGGTGAAGACAGCACTTCATCTCCACAACGGCTGTGTGGTGGTCACACCTACCGATACTGTCATGGGCAGATGCACTTGCAGCAGGTAGGTTGTTGAGGATGAGGTCAAGTATGTTTTTCCCTCTTGTTGGTTCCCTCACCACCTGCCTCAGACCCAGTCTAGCGGCTATTTCCTTTAGGATTTGGCCAGCTCCGTCAGTAGTGGTCACTCTTGGTGTTGGAAATTGAAGTTCCCCATCCGGAGTGCATTCTGTGCCCAGTGCTTCCTCCAAGTGGTGTTCAACAAGGAGGAGCACTGATTCATCAGTTGAGGGAGTGCAGTACATGGTAATCAGCAGGAAGTTTCCTTGACCATGTTTGACCTCATGCCATGAGACTTTATGGGGTCCAGAGTCGATGTTGAGGGTTCCCAGAGAAACTCCCTCCTGACTGTATACCACTGTGCCTCCACCTCTGCTGGGTCTGTCCTGCCAGTGAGACAGGACATACCCAGGGATGGTGATGGTGGAGTTTGGGACATTATCTGTAAGGTATGATACCGTGAGGAGGACTATGTCAAGCTGTTGCTTGACTAGTCTGTGAGGCAGCTCTCCCAATTTTGGCACCAGCCCCTAGATATTAATAAGGAGGACTTTTTAGGGTCGACAGGGCTGAGTTTGCCGTTGTTGTTTCCGGTCCTAGGTCGATGCCTGGTGGTCCATCCGGTTTCATTCCTTTATTGAGGCTTTGTAGCAGTTTGATACAACTGAGTGGCTTGCTAGGCCATTTCAGAGGGCAGTTAAGAGTCAACCACATCGCTTTTGATCTGGAGTCACATGTAGGCTAGACCAAGTAAGAACTAAGGGTTTCCTTCCCTAAAAGGCATTAGTGAACCAGATGGGTTTTTACAACAATCAACAATGACTTCATGGTCATCATTAGACTTTTAATTCCAGATTTTTATTGAATTCAATTTCCACCATCTGCCATGGCGGGATTCAAACCTGGATCCCCAGAGCATTACCCTGGGTCTCTGGATTACTAGTCCAGAGACAATACCATTACACCATTGTCTCACCATCCTTATCATGCATGAAGCATGTCTTTGTAGACACATCTACAATAGTTCCTCATTCTCAGGATGTGGCTGCTGCTGATGAGGCCCATCCCTTGTTAAATTGAGAATTTGGCAGTGGACTTAGTGGCTTGCTAGGTCTTTTTGGAGGGCAATTGAGAGAAACCACACTGGTGGAGGACTGGAGTCACATAGAGGCCTGGCTAATTATGCAGAGTTCCTTCCCTAAAGGGCATGAGTGAACGAATTGAGTTTTTAACAACAATCCGGCAGATTTACGCTCACTTTTACCAATACCAGATATATTTTTTCCATTTTTTAAGACATAATTTAAATTCTCAAATTGGAAGTGGAATTTGAACTCATCTTTTCTGGATTGGTAGTCTACAATCTTCTAGGATTGGTAGACTTTCGAGATTATTAGACCAGTAACATAATCAATACACTATCGAACACTAAATTACCTCTAATAATATGAACTTCTTATTTTTGCTTCTTTCCTTCTAGAGAAGGCGGACATAACTAGAATGAACAGGCCCATGTAAGAGGAGGATCATGTGATTACTCACCTTTCAGTTGTTTTGAAGAGGCAGCAATCTTGTCACAGATGTTGCGAAGTCTTTGGGGAGATTGGAAGTTGTAACAATCCTTTTTATTCTCACTGTCTCTACTCACTGCACTTATCCAGTGAAATGTGTGGCAAATTCTCTTGGAAATCATTTTGCACGCAACAAGCCATTGTAGAAAATCTCCTTTCCTTTCCCTAGATGTACAACAGAAACAATTTGATCAAACCATTGCCTTTTGACCTCCCAAATGCTTCAAAATAGTATCACTCACCCTACCCATTCATACTATACCTCTGATCAACACAGCCTGGGATATTTCTCCAGTGACAAGAATATACTAGGTCACTCACAAGGCATAATTCAGCAGGAGGATCTGTTGATTGAGGCAGAAGAGAGGCTGGAGATTGTAATCTGAAGTGCCTGTTTGAGACGTTCCTCAGCTGAACAACCAGTTGATGCAGCTGCAACAAAAATATGCTTTCTCAGCACACAGCAGGGTATGATCAGGTATACTGTGCCCATCTGTCTGGAAAAGCTGAAAGTTGTTATGTATGGGTACAACTATACAGGGCTGACGGATGCAGTCAGTGAGCTGTGGAGTGGTCCCAAAGCACTCTTACTCTGCTATACTGAGATCTGATTACCTCAGTTAAAGCTACAGTTTGCAGAGCAGTTGATTGTCTAGTAAATGTATTAGAGCTGCAGCTTGACCTGTCAGGCAGCTCTTCTTCACTTTTTCTCTTTTTCTTTGAGGAAGAATAATTGCAAAATGATTACTAAGATGAACCTCATGTTTGCAATTTCAAAGTATGGGCAATGATATAGGGTGGAATTTTCCATGCCCAATGGCGTCGGGTGTCATGGCAGGTGCGAGCAGACAATATGGCGGGAAGGCCAAACATCACACCATCGTGAAACCAATTTGTGATCACCCGCTCCACCTGTCAATGGCAGGATGCCTTTCCCGCCACTGCACATCGGGACATTGGGAATGTCATTTTAATATATCTACACATTATTATAAGTCCTGCTCATTGGAACCATCCCCCTACATCAAACTTACCTCCTACGTTGGCAGCAAAACATGTTGGTGCGGAACAAAGCTTGACAAGTGTGAAGTGCAGAAATCATTGCTGTCACAGAGACATGGTTAAGAGAGGGGCAGGATTAGCAGCTTAATATTCCAGGAAATAGGGTCTTCAGGCGAGACAGGGAAGGAGGTAAAAGAGGATGGGGTATCGCAATATTGATCAAAGAAACAATTACAGCAGTAAGGAGGGATGACATCTTAGAAGGCTCCTTAAATGAAGCCATATGGGGGCAGAACTTAAAAACAAAAAAGGAGCAATCACATTGCTGGGAGTGTACTATAGACTCCCAAACAGTCAGAGAAGAATAGAAGAGCAGATATGTAGGCAAATTTCAGAGAAGTGTAAAAATAATATGGTAGTAATGGTGGGGGAATTCAACTTCCCCAACATTAACTGTCATGTTAGTTATGTTGTGATAGGTTTAGAGAGAGCAGAATTATTAAAATGCATCCAGGAGAGCTTTTTAAGCCATTACATAGAAGGTCCTATAAGAAAGGTCCTGGACTTAATTTTAGGGAATGAAGCCGGGCAAGTGGTAGAGGTATCAGTGGGGGTGCATTTTGCAGATAGTGATCATAACTCCGTTAGATTCAAGGTTGTTATGGAAAAGGACAAGGATGGGCCATAAATCAGAGTCCTAAATTGAGGGAAGGCCAATTTTAATAAGATCAGATATGATTTGGCCAGAATTGTCTGGGAGCAGCTACTTTTAGGTAAATCTACATCAGAGCAGTGGGACTCATTCAAGAAGGAAATAGGGAGAGTACAGGGCCAACATATTCCAGTAAAGATAAAGGGTGAGACCAACAAATCCAGGGAACCCTGGATGTCGAGGAGTGTACAGGATTAGATAGAGAGAAAAAGGGAGGCTTATGGCAGATACTGAGGGCTCAAAACATCGGAAGCCCTGGAGGAGCATAGAATGTGTAGGGAGGAACTTAAAACGGAAATTAGGAACTTAAAAAGGAAATTAGGAGAGCAAAAAGGGGGCATGATAAAGCATCGGCAGGTAAAATAAAGGAAAATCCTAAGTTATTTTACAAGTACATTAAGAGTAAGAGGATAACGAGGGAAAGAGTAGGGCCCACTAAGGTCCGTGGTAGTAATTTGTGTGTGGAGCTGGAAGACGTAGGTGGAGTTCTAAATGAATACTTTGTGTCAGTGTTCACAAGTGAGAGGTATGGAAATTAGGCAGAAGGACTGTGATATAATTAAAGAAATTAGCATTGAAAGGGAAGAGGGTCTAAGTGGTCTGGCAAGCTTAAAAGTAGACAAATCTGCAGGCCCTGATGAAATGTATCCCAGGCTGTTGAGTGAGGCAAGGGAGGAGATAGCAGGGGCACTAGCAATAATTTTCAATACCTCTCTGGGCACAGGAGAGGTGCCAGAGGACTGGGGGACAGCCAATGTGGTACCATTATTCAAGAAGCGAGGAAAGGGTAAACCAGGGAATTACAAGCCAGTCAGTCTAACCTCAGTGGTGGGCAAACTATTGGAAGCAATTCTGAGGGACAGAATTAATCTACACTTGGAGAGGCAGGGATTAATCAGGGACAGTTAGCATGGTTTTGTTAAGGGGAGGTCATATCTGACCAATTTGAATGAATTTTTCAAAGAGGTGACCAGGTGTGTAGATGAGGGCAATGCATTTGATGTAGTCTACTTGGACTTCAGCAAGACCTTTGATAAGGTCCTGCATGGCAGACTGATAATGAAGGTAAGAGCCCATGGGATTCAACGCAATTTGGCAAATTGGATCCAGAATTGACTGAGTGGCAGGAAGCAGAGGATGATGGTCGAGGGGTGTTTTTGTGACTGGATGCCTTTATTAGCTGAGGCGTAGAATATAAGAGCATGGAGGTTATGCTGGAACTGTATTAAACGCTGGTATAGCCACAGCTAGTGTATTGCGTGCAGTTCTGGAATCTGCTTTATAGGAAGGATGTGATTGCACTAGAGAGAGTGCAGAGGAGATTTACCAGGATATTGCCTGGGCTGGAGAGTTTTAGTTATGAGGAGAGGTTAGATAGACTGGGGTTATTTTCCCTGGAGCAGAGGAGATTGAGGGGGGACATGATTGAGTTGTATAAAATTATGAGGGGCATAGTTAGGGTAAACAGGAAGGAACATTTCCCCTTGGTGGAGGGATCAATAACCAGGGGGCATAGATTTAAGGTAAGGGGCAGGAGGTTTAGAGGGGATATGAGGAAGAATTGTTTCACCCAAAGGGTGGTGGGAATCTGGAACTCACTGCCTGAAATAGTGGTAGAGCCAGAAACCCTCATAATATTTAAGAAGTATTTGGATGTGCACTTGTGATGCCATGACATACAAGGCTATGGGCCTAGTGCTGGAAAATGGGATTAGAATTGTTAGGTGCTTACATACTCGATGGGCCAAAGGGGCTTTTTCTGTGCTATAGACCTCTATGATTATGACTCTATGACAAGCAACCAGACAAAATCAGGATCACTGAGACATGGCTACAGGAAAATCAGTACTGGGAATTAAATGTTGTCGTGTATGTAGAAAAAATATAGAGGAGAAATGGAGAGGTGAGGCAGCTGCACTTATTTGGGATAACATCATGGCAGCAGAAAAAGGAAGGCACCAGCAAGACCAAAATAGAATTTTTGTGAATAGAAATAAAAGATAAAAGATCAATCAATCTATTGATCACCTAATAGTGGGAGAGAGGTGGAAGAAGAAATATGCAGGCACCAGCGCAGAGACTAGCACATCGGTGGGAATTGCAACATCAGCTAGTGTCCCGGGGCACAGTGGAGAGGGCACTTCACAATCGCTGGAGGAGATGGCATATACAGAGAGTGCCGATGGCGCCAGCAGCTCGAGGACTGTAGGGGACCAGGCACATGCTGAGTCGGGGCATGATGATGTGCCTCTGGAGTCATCCACCATGCAGCAGCTGCAGGAAAAGTGGCCGGGTGTGCGGGAGCATCTGGGAGTGTTGCATGAGGGTGTGCTTCACTTGGTCTCTGTGGTGGAGGAATCCACGCAGAGCGTTAGTAATGTCATGAACCTCATGTCAGAGCATCAGGCTTCCTCCATGGAGAGATTGGCGACTCTCATGGAGAGGGGCTTCCAGCAGAATAACCAGCTTCTGCTGGGGATATGTTCGGACCTGCAAGCCCTCACAGTGCTAGTGGCAGAGGGGCAGAGGAGCTGCTGCCCTCTTCCGCAGCACCCTGAGAGGAGCCCACAGAGACGACAGGCAGCTGCTGCGCAGCCGTGAGGTCGCTTCAGACCTACCTGGCAGAGGGGTGGCCACAGGTGGTCATTGGCAATGTGGGAGATGGTCTGGGCACCAAGTGTCCCAGCTCGGTGCCAATCCATCTGGGGTGAGCAGGGAGGTCTGAAGCGACCTCACGGCGGCGCAGCAGCTGCCTGTCGTCTCTGCGGGCTCCTCTCAGGGCGCTGTGGATGAGGGCAGCATCTCCTCCGCCCCTCTGCCAATGACTGTTGCATCCGTTGAGGCTGCGACGACTGGGGAGATGCCAGCTGTGGAACTGGCCACTCCCTCCCACGTGGGGCCAGCACAGGCTCCACAGACCAGAGGACATCTGCTAAGGTCATCAAGTCCAACAGAACAGCAGAGTCAGCAGGCTGTCTCACAAGCCACTCCAAGCGATGGGGTAGAACCAAGACATAGCACCCGCAGACATAAGCATAAGGCATCTTAGGCACACTGCGGGTTTCTCACTGGTGCTTTTGCATTGGCCCTAGATTAGGGAATTTATATTTTTTAACATTGTAACAACTTTATGAATTCATTTTGTTGCACAATATGATGGAAAAATTAAATCCAGATGTGTTACCATGGCTGAGGGTGGCTCCTTTGTGCTGCATTTGTATGTTTCACAGACATATCATGAGTGTTTGAGTGGACATTGAGTTTTATGTCCAAAGCCCTTTCTTGCAGCTGATGAAGTGGAAGATGTAGCACTTAAGTGCCGTGTATGGGTGCACCAGGCAATGCTGGTCCTGCAGATCCATTTGTGAGGCGCTAACTGAAGGTTTGTTGGATTAAAGTCTCCCAGATGTCCTTGTCTCCTTGGTGTAGT
The DNA here is from genome assembly GCF_017639515.1 of Carcharodon carcharias. Lineage (NCBI taxonomy): Eukaryota > Metazoa > Chordata > Chondrichthyes > Lamniformes > Lamnidae > Carcharodon > Carcharodon carcharias. Next base: position 50,077,900 of record NC_054482.1, read on the forward strand.
TGCGGGTTGGCGTCCTGCCCCTCAACATTATCCTGTGCTCCCTCATCCTCCGAACCACTGCTGGAGTCATCGTGTGCAGCTGCATCCACTGCATCAAGGTCTTCATCACCCACTGCATCTCCCCTTTCCAGTGCAAGATTGTGTAGAGCACAGGATATAATGAATATCATTAAGACATGATCTGGGGGGTACTGGAGTGCACCCCCTGAGCGGTCCAGGCATCAGAAGCGCATCTTGAGAAGACAGATGGCTCTCTCCACTACAGCCTTTGTGCAGCCGTGGCTCCTATTGTAACACTGCTCAGCTTCTGTTCTTGGATGGCAGAGAGGTGTCATAAGCCACCTTCTGAGGGGATAGCCCTTGTCACCCAGCAGCCATACATCCAGCCAGGCTGGAGCACTGAAGAGCCTTGGCACCTGGGAGTGTTTGAGGATGTACGCGTCGTGGGAGCTGTCTGGGCTCCTTGCACGGACTTGCAGAATCTGCATCCTGTGATCACACACTATCTGCACGTTCATGGAGTGGAAGCTCTTCCTGTTGACGAAGGCACCAGGCTCACCTGCTGGTGCCTTGATGGCCACATATGTGCAGTCTATTGCATCCTGGACATGGGGGAAGCCAGCAATGGCCACGAAGCCCCTGGTTCATTGTGCCTAACTTGCCTGGTTGTAGCAGAAGTGGATGAAGGTCAATGCACGCCTAAACAGAACGCCTGTGACCTGCTTGACACAAGTGTGGACAGCTGATTGGGAGACACCGCAAAGATCATCCACCGAGCCCTAGGCATAGAAGTTGAGGGCAACTGTGACCTTCAGAGCCGCTGGTATGCGGTTTCTGCCCACACAGTTAGGAGAGATTTCAGAGCAAATCATCTGACAGGTGTAGTGTACTGTCACCCTTGACAGTCGGAGCCTCCTTCGGTACTGCACCTCAGTCATATTGACGCAGCTGCTTCGCCAGTGTATATCCTGGCAGATGGATAGTGGAGTCTTTTGCAGCCCCTTCCTCCTTCGACTCCCTCTTGGCCCTGCGCCCCTTGTGCCTGCGCCTGGCCTCCCAATGGTGGCTCCCCTGGAGGCTGATTGTCCACTCCTGGCCTCCTCCTGATTCTAGCCCTCCCTTCCTCCTCAGATGAGCTGCCTCCAGTGGAGATGTCAGAACCCATACTCAGGCTAAACGGAGGTCTCTGGAAAGCTGCAGGCCCGATAAAGATTACTGACTGCAGACTGCTGAGCTGAAGCTTCAAAGTACAGAGAAAGCTGCTGGAATTCGTTCTGAACTGATAAAGGTCACAAAGGCAAGTTTAAAACACTTTCTGCAATAAATACTTCACATAAAACATTGACAACCCCACTGAGCCCTCTTATCCCTCCCAAGGATGAGTTTTGTTAAAAAGTCGCTTACTGCCTACCCGTTGCACCCATGCGCCGAGCTGGAGATCACACGGGCGCCTGAAAATCAGCGTCAATTGCCGAGTTGAGGGCTTTAACTAGCCCTTTGGCTAGTGTGGACAACTGTTTGGGAGACACCGCAAAGATCACCCACCAAGCCCTAGGCATAGAAGTCCTTTGGCGGGCACGCGTTGCACTTCATCATGTGCCAGCCCAACTAAATATTGTAATAGCGCGCGGTGATGTTGGGACACTCGCCTAACTTCACCGTGCGCCATTTTATGTGCCGACATGCGGGGCCTGCCCCCCCGCAAGTCACCCTGAAAATTCTGCTCTATGGCTCTATAAGCCAGGGTTTAGGGCCTTGCTCACATCCAGGAGCAGAAGATGCTGGAGCCCTACAGTAACCAGACCCATGTGTATCGCATGGTGGGTGGATTCTGATGGATGTGGCTCCGCCACAAAGCAGCTCACAGAAAGTGGAAGGTCACCGTTGAGGATCTGCTTCAGGATATCAGTGTCTTGGCCATGGTCTTCTGTGGATGATCATCAAGGGGGTGGGGAGGAATGTCCAGCTGTGAGTGGGAGAGGAAAGTGTACTGGGCAGGGTGGGGGGATGGTGTAGGTGGGAAAAGAAGGTTTAGGTTTGACTGGGAGAGGGAGGTGTACCGGGAGCGGTGAGGTTGGGATGGGGGAACGACGGTGTCAGGGGGTAGGTGGTGAGGTTGGGAGGGGGAGGGAGTACGGGAGGAAGTGGGTGGAAGGGGGGAGAATGGGCAACTGGGAGGGTAGGTGAAAGGGGTGAAGAAGGTGTAAGGGAAGGAGCTCGGAGGAGGAAGGAGTTCAGAGGGAGGGAAGAGTCCGTAGGGGGAAGGAGTCTGCAGTGGAGTAGGAGTCCAGGGGAAGGAAAGAGTTCGCAGGGGGGAAGAATTGGTGGGGGGAGGAAGGAGTCCGGGTGGGGGGAGGAAGGAGTTTGCAGCGGGGAAGGAGTCCAAGGGGAGGAAGGAGTTGTGGGGGGAGGAAGGAATAAGGGTAGAGGAAGGAGTAAGGGGGAAGGAAGGAGTAGGTGTAGAGGAGGGAGTAAGAATGGAGGAAGGAATAAGGGGGAGTATGTCCAGGTAAATGTGCAGGGTGAACGTGAAGGGAGGGGTCTGTGGAGTCGATGACTGACTCCTGGTGAACAAAATGAGGGGAATTGTGAGAATGAGAGAGGGCAGAGTGCGCCGGGAGGGCGGGAGGGCGCAGTACAAGGGATGGCGAAGGTGGTTGGTCAGGACTTGAAGGCAGTCATGGACTCTGAGGCGGGAAGGAGGAGGCCAGGGAGGTCAATGTGGATGTGGGTGGGATTCTCAGGAAGGTAGGGAAATTGCAACCTGGACATCCTGAAAAGAAAAGGGTTCTGGCTGTTAGATGATGGTGGGGAGGTGGAAGGTGATATCAGTGAGCTCAGCAGTGATGGGGGAAGGGAAAAGGTGACAGGGGAGGGGAAAGGACGTGGGAGCTGAAGAAATACTTCACTACTACCACCTTGCAAGATCAAAAGTAAGCAGAGCCTCATGTTGGGCAGCCACAGGTGCTGCATGGGAGTGTGATCAGTGGGTGGGTGGAGATGCAGGTCAGCTCAGCTGGACGACTGAAAGAGAACCCCAGCAGGCAGCATTGAAAATGCTCGGGACATTGAGATGGGCGTGATGGAGGAAAGATTTGTGTGTGTGGGAGAATGTTTGCATGAGCCTTCCAAAGCCCATACACACTGCTCCTTCCAGAATCACTCATGGGCCAGCTGCATGCAGCTGAACTGCTAGAGTGGGGGAACACAGGAGGACTCACAAAGCCCGTATATGAAGCTGATTGACACCATGACACATTATTCAGTAAAAGTCAATATATTTTCAGATTATAAAGTGATAAAATATGTTCACCCATGCAACCACTTGTGATCAGGAATTGTTAATTTTTCTAAGCCTACCGCTTCTTCTAGGTGCTGCCCTGACATCCGCAGCAGGGTTGGAGACAGCCAGTGCAATGGTTGGCCCTGTTGCCTCTGATGACTTCCACGTGGGTCCTCTGTACAGCTAAGGCCTTGGGGGCCCGGATTTGGTTTGGCTGTCCTCCTGTGAGCCAGCTACTCCTTCTGTGACAGTGACAGAGGATGAGGTTGAAGGGGCCTCAGGCAAAGGGGACTCAGAGAGAGAGGACATTCTTTGAGATTCCTGAGTGCATGACCCAGGGGTGTCCAGCTGCCGCTCCTCCTCTCTTTGAGTGACCGAGGGTGCCGGCCTAACTCCTTAAGGGGAAGGAGCACCTGGAGAGATGTCAAGGTGCCCTGTTTTCCTCTTGTGTTGCTACTGCAGGAACTCACCCATGGCTACCGTGATGGAGTGCAGGTCTGCGCGCATCTTTGCATTCCGCCATCCTTCCCATGGAGACCTCAATATGCACATGTGTGGGCTCTATTTCATCAGATGGACACACTCCTCCGACTTACATGCCACTCTGGTGATGTTACATGCCACTCTGGTGTGATGTTCCTCTGCCTTCTACTTACTCTCCAGGATAAGTTGAAAGACCACAACCAAAGGCTCATCATTTGACTCGGACCTGGTAAGGACTCACAGTTGCACCAAGAGAGGGATGATGTGGTGCAGGATCTTCACGTGGGTGTTCACTACTGACCTTACTATCACGGCAGGCACAGACCACGGCCTCACCAGTCAGTGCAATGGCACACTCCTCAAAATGAGTGCGGGGCCTAATGTGGGTCATTCCACTCCCAGTCTGGGATCTCTCCCTGCTGTTGTGAGCCAGCTTCTCCTGCATGAAAATAGGTGGAGAGAGTGTGAGCTGGACACTTGTCACTGCGTAGAATGTTTGTGTGGTGAGCAGAGCCATGGACAGGTTGAGGGGGTGAGTTCCATAGAATACGAATCTGATGGAGGTGTGAGGGTATGTGTGAGAGTTAGTGGTGTTGTCTCTTGAGCTGTGAGATCCCTGTGGATGTGTGATGCATTTGTGAGTGTGTGAGTTGACAGTGATGAGAAGAATGACTTATCCTTGTGGAACAGATGAGAACATTCATCCTATTCCTGTACTGGATGGCTGCCCTCTTTTGCAAGGCATTGCCGTTGACCACCACTGCCACCGCCTCCCATGTACATTGGTGATCTTGCTTGCTGGTATTTGCCCAGAGATGGGGTAGAGGACATCACAGTGGGCCTTCACTGCATCCATTAGGTGCTTAAGGGAAACATCGCTAAATCTGGCTGCAGCCTGTTTCCTCCCTTTGGTGGCCATCAGTTTGCAGCATATTCTTATCCCTTGAAGAGTGCTAGCTCTTTGCAGGGTTGGCTTTTAAATATGGCACCCAGTTTAACAAAGGACTGAGTTGCTGATGGGGCAGGCATATCATAGTGTGTTTCCTGGGAATGCATGATTAATGAGGTGATATTGGGATAACATGGTGAGAAAAGTCATCATTGTGATTGGTGGGTAAAGCATCCTCTTTCCCGCCCCCTACCGCACTTAATGCAAATCTGGGATGATTCATCCATAAAAACTGCACCCTGGCTCCTAACAAAGTTTCTGAAGTGTAAACAAATGAAAAAAACAACTTGTAATAAAATCACTTTCAAAATTAATTTTTTTGACACAGCAGAGTGCATCTTTAAAAATTGTTAGAAGCCCATTTTCAACATGTGTCACTTGCAATGGGTGTATTTATAGCACAAAACTTGTACATTCTAGCAGAAATACATGTGCTTTCCATTATGCTGCTTATTTTAATGGGTGGTACTGGAGGACAGAATGATTGCAAATCCCTGTTCAAAAACAGCAAGAGGGATAAACCTGGCAATTATAGGCTAGTCAGCCTAATGTCAGTAGTAGGAAACGTTTAGAGATACTAATCATGCACAAAATTAATCGGCACTTGGCAAAAACACAGTATTGATTTATTGAAGGCAAATCGTATTTGACTAACTTGATTGAGTTCTTTGATAAAGTAACGCAGAGGATTGACAGTTAGACAGTTGATGTTCTGCAAATGGACTTTCAAAAGGTATTTGTTATGTACCACATAATGAACATTTTGGCAAAATTAAAGCCCATTGAATTAAAGGGACAATGGCTGCATCAATATGAAATTGGCTCAGTGACATAAATCAAAGAGTAGTGGGGAGTGGTTGCTTTCAAGACTGGATAGAAATGTGCAGCAGTGTTCCCCTGGGGTAGGTGTAGAGACCACTGCTCTTTTTGATATGTAGAAATGACCTAGACTTGGGTATACAGGACATAATTTCAAAGTTCGCAGCAGATGACATGAAACTAAAAAAGTGTAAAACAGTGATGAGTACAGTAATATACTTCAGGGGGACATAAAATAGACTAGTAAAATGGACAGGCAAATGGCAGGTGAAATTTAATGCAGAGAGATGTATATACATGAACATATGAATTAGGAGCAGAAGTAAGCCATTTGGCCTTTAGAGCCTGCTCCACCATTCAATAAGATCATTACTGATCTGATTGTTGTCTCAACTCCATGTTCCGCCAACCCCCAATACCCTTTGACTCCCTTGCCAGTCAAGAATTGACCTACCTCTGCCTTAAAAATATTCATTGATCCTGCCTCCACTGCCCTCTGGGAAAGAGAGTTCCAAAGATTCACAATCCTCTCAGAGAGAACAATTCTCCTCATCTCTGTCTTAAATGGGAGAGCCCTTATTTTTTAAACTGTGTCACCTAGTACTAGTCTCTCTCAAAGGGAAAATATCCTTTCAGCATCCACCCTGTCAAGTACCATCAGGACCTTATATGTTTTAATAAGATCACCTTTCAATCTTCTAAACTCCAATGGATACAGGTCCAGTCTGTCCAACCTTTCCTTGTAACTCCTCCATCCCAGGTGTCAGTGAAGAGATTCATTTTAGTAGGAGTGGCAGTATGAACTAAGTGGTATAATTTTAAAGGAGCTGCATGCGCATAAGTTTTTGAAGATGGCAGGACATGTTGAGAAGGTTGTTAAAAAAGCTTTTGGGATATTTGGCTATATAAACAGAGGCATAAGCCTGGATTTTCACTCCCAGTTTGGGACTGCAAAGTCAGGACATTTCCTGGCTCCGCAAACCCAACCCAGGACAAAGCACCCTGGAAATTGCAGTTTTTGTTCTGGGGTGGCGTGGGTCTTTGGGAGTTGTGCCCACGACCCCGGAACGAGTGTGGAGGCTGCCGGGTGCGAAGGTGGGCTGGGCAATAAATCTGCCTCTACGCTATGGCACTGTGTCCAAGATATTAAGAAAAGCAATAACACAAAAGACAGCTCTCCAGCCCTAACCCTTCACACCCCCTCAGCCCCCACGTACTCCCAGTTCCCCATCCATGCCAACTCATGCCAACCATGCCCCCACCCTTTATGCTTAAACCTACCTTGCCAACTCCCCTAGTATCCACCATGGGTGGAACCCAGGGCCCATGCTGAGATTAAAGAAAATAAAGTTCTAAATGTGTGTTGCAGACTTTATTATTTTTTAAAAAACACTCCCATTCATAAAACCCATTCACTACATTTACATTTCTTCAACTACATCCTTATCAAAACAAACATTTCATTCATTTGCTCAATCTCTTATAAAAACAAACATTTATTTGAAGAGCTTAATCCCTTATAAAAACAAACATTGGAATTCATAGTCAATTCAAAGGGTCTATAAGCACTTGGAGCTGTCAATCAAACTGTGGATGAAAGGCACTCTTCTGTGATAATGGAAGGCTGTGAAGCAGCACAAATATTACAGAATTATAGGTAAAGTGGAGGGGAGTGGGACTAATTGGATGGCTCTTTCAAAGACCGGCATAGGCAGGATGGGCCAAATGGCCTACTTCTGTACTAAATCATTCTGTAATTCCATGATTCCATGAATACTATTTTTAGCTTCTTGCTAATTCTTACTTGCAAGCTGACATCATACTTGATTTTTAGTGGCACCAGGAAATGGGTGGGAAATCAACATCACTAATCTCTGACCAAACAGCTGAAGTCTCCAATTCTGACTTTTTACTGCCACGCTAGCATAAAAGCTGAAGATTTTTATTACACTTCCCCATGCTACCATCGTTCTTTTATTCACCTCTCTTTCTATTGTTGATGAGCTCAAGGCCAAAGTCTCCAATCTAAATTGATACAATTCTGGTGCCACTCCCTTCTTCCTAAGTTCTTTGTATTTTACCAAATTTTAAGGTTTCAGCATGATGAAAGCTGCATTGAGATAATGCAGGTTTTTGCCTTCACATGACCAGTGAGTGTATAGCCCCACTACAGCCAGTAATGGGACCACCACACAATGTTGTCAGGTCTGTGGACATGATGGTATTCATTTAACTTCCCATATTTAACTTTACAGATAGATTAGGGAAGATTGAAGCCATGGAAAGATCTTAAGTATAATTTTTCCCTAAAATTGAGGCGTTGTTTGTGTAGTTCACTGCCATTCTGAACCATAAAACGCCCAAACTCTAACAGTAAAGAAATATTACGTGGATGCAGGGTAAACAAAGAAATGACTAATTCCTAGGCAGATTCTAGGCTTGTTTTCTTCTATGGTAAAGCTTTATGCTTGAAAATGGATAAACAGCATAGTTTTAATCACCTAACGTCATTTTAGAAGCCCAGAAAGTGTCACATATACCACAAGCAAACTTTCTTGATTTACAGTGGGATTATTTCCATGAATTGAATCTATTCAAAATCTACACGAAAGCATATCTTTTGGAAGGCAGGAAAGTAACTTTGGCCCCTTTTGATCAAGCCTTTATAAAGGATCAGCTCAGAGGCCCCTCTTTGGCTCAAAATGAAGGCAATAGTGTGTATTTCTGCAAACCATACATAGGAAGAATTTTCTCCCCGTTGTGGGGGGGGTGTGGGGGGAGGTTGGGCGGGAGCGGGCACGGGCAGGCACGCAGCAGATTTCTGCCCGCGATCGGCTGCCTGCTGCCATTTTACGTGGGTGGCCAATTAAGGCCCACCCAGTGTTATGTGCACCTGGAAGCGCATTGCGCTCCATGTGCAGGTGGAGAGAGCAGGCTGAGTTGGGGCCTGCGCTCTATCGTGCATATGCACAAAAAAGCGCAGAAACCTCACTGAGGCATAGGGTTGCCTCAGGGAGATTAATGTGATTTTTAAAAATTTTAATGAAGAAGAAAACATTTTTAAGACACGTCCCCTCAAGTGACGATGAATTTTATTAAAAATTTTCATTAAACTTTAAAAACCTTCATAAAACATCATTCCGCCTGTGGATGAGGTTTCATGATAAATGCAAAGGCCGCCAACCTTCAAATTGGATGGGCAGCTCAGTTTGTCATTTTAATTGGACTTTAAATGGCCTTAATAGGCCTCTGACAGTTAGGCGAGCACGCAGCCGACTCCGGTGCGTGCCTGCCGAACTGAGGATCTGAGGGATGCAGGATGCATGCCCGATGTCACCGCGCGTCATTTTACGTGTTGGCGAGCAGTGCCCGAAGATTCTGGCCATACATCTGAACCAGTGGCAGTGCACCTTCAATTCTCTGGTTGGACTTAGTTGGAAGTGCAGTCAGTACTATACAATTTAAAACAAAATGGACAGGGAACCCTATTATTGAACACTCCCAGTGGTCCAGTTTGTCAGTGCAATTTCACAGAGGAATGGTCAATTGTAACACAGCAGCAAAAGGTCAACCCTCCATCTGAATTACCTTTCCATTCAGGCCATCAAAATGAAAATTGAGCAGGTGGTCAACCCACTGCTTCCCACTTCACACATGATTGGAATAGTTAAAATCCATCTTAACCCTGGGGTCAAGTCTGGCTAAATATTTTCCATCTTCCATAGCTGTAAAGCCTGCCGCATTTTATTGTAGAGTCTTACAAATAAAAGAGCCTCAGAGAGGTACATAAGAGTTGTGAAAACCAAATGGAGGAATAAGCTACTTAATCACACTGCAAAAATATGTAAATTATCAATCATATTTATCGTTGAAATATTTTGCTTACTGATGCAATTATTTTTTTCCAAAAACCAAGTGAGTCTTTCTTTCAACAAAGTACAAAAAGATAAATATTGGCATGAGATTAACGTCACAGCAAGCACCAACATCTGCAGATTACTTCACAAATGAAGGAAGAACATTGGCATTTCCCTGTTACTTGATCTTCTTCACTGGTGAAATTAAACATGCAGATTTCCCTGTGTTTTGTGATATTCTATACTTTTGTGTCTGGGCATTGAGCCTATAGAAAAACCATCATGTCCTGTTATTGAATGATTGTAAAATGAAACAAAGAGTACTCTAGGCTAAATTCTAAATGATGTATTTTTGCCATGTGGACCATGATTAATTTCCTGCTCCTTTTGCAGCATTACTTGAGCTGTGGTATATTGTGCAATGCTTCAGTGAAAGAGCCATGTATGCGAGTAACTGGACCACAATTGTCATTTTATGAGAAAATTGAGGCAATCATCAATGGTATCCTGTATAAAAAGCAATCCAAGCAGCAGGAAGGCTTTAGGAATGGAAATGTTTGCTTGTGCCAGTGTTACGGCTGCATTTTGAAAATTCAAACAGCCTTCAGCAACAATGGGCAGTGTGTAGGTTTTTATCTTTGCCGATTTTCTCACTTCCTTGTTGACGATGCTAACTCTTCCTCAAATATTGTTCCATATATGCCAATAGTTCTTCATGCATACAAAATTATTTTTAAAGGTTAATGGGTAGTTGCTTAAGATGGTCACCATCTTAAGGGAGGTGGAATACAAAGGGGTGGAAGTTTTGTTGTAGTTTTGCAAAGCCCAGGTTAGTCCCCATCTGGAGTACTAGGTTCAGCTTTGGGCACCACACCTTGTTTCGTTGTGTGGTTGGGGTCTACATGGAGGCTTTGGGGATTGCCATTTCTCCCAAAGTATGCTGCTCAAGTCTGTAGTTTCCCAAAACCATGACTCTTTATTTACAGCAAGCATTTACACATTTGGACCTTTACATGAAGTTCGAGCTTCTCCTTCTTCCAGATCTCTCATACTTCTCAGTCATGTGATCTGACATCATTAATACATCAGCATCATGTATGCTTCTGATGTTAATGATTTTAACACTTTATTGTACATCTCCCCCAAGTCTTTATCCCAACCATATTTACATTCTCCTACATCTCCCCCCAAAGTTTCAGACTTCATAAGCTTAGTCTATGAGGTGCCTTGACCAATCTCCTTGATTTTGTTCTGATCTCCTTTGACGTTGAGAACATTCTGTACTCTCCCTTCTGTCGGTGTGAATGTTCTGCTCCTGGGTGGCTGTAGAGATTGTAGTAAGCCTTTCTTCTTCATCATCAGGATGTGGGAAGTAAGCGCAAGGTTCTACTGGCTTTCTTTCCAAGGATATTAAGGCACTGCAGTTTCTCCCTATGATACCCTGGTCTGTCTCAATCCTGTACAATCTTGCTTTTGGAGTTTTTTCAATGATTGTGCCTTCCTTCTCTTTGTTGCAGACCCACACTTTCTCTCTGGGCTTCAGCATTGGTAACTCATTCGCAGGCTCTATGCCTGTGATCAAAGTTCTGAGCCTGGTTGCTTCTCTGTTTCTCCTCACGCTATTTTACACTCTTGTGGTCGTTCGTGATGATTGGGTTTGAGATTTTGTTCTAGAGATGGAAACTGTATTCTTAATGTCCTACCCATTACTAACTCTGATAATGAGAAACCATTTTGTATTGGTGAAGTTCGTTAACTCAAAAGAGCCAGATTAAGGTCTTCATTTTCCTTCAATAAATCTTTGACAGTTCGTACCCCTATTTCAGCTTCTCCATTCACTTGAGGATAGCAAGGTGAACTGGTTACATGAACGAAGCCATATTCATTTACAAATTTGTGGAATAGTTCATTTGGAAATTGTGGTTCATTGTCAGACACAGCCTTGTCTGGGATGCCATGGGTTGCATAAATTCTCTTGAGGGGTTGGATGACTGCTTCCACTGTGACAATATGCAATCTGTTTACTTCAATCCACTCTGAGCAAAAATCATTGACAATAAGGGAGGATTTCCTCCTAAATTGAAATAAGTCCATTCCCAGCCATTCACACGGCCTTGATGGAAAAGTAGGAGGTATTAGTGGTTCCTTTTGTTCTTGGCTGTTTATGGCACATGTAAGACAGTTAGAAATACTTTCTTCTACAGAGCAAGAAATGCCTGGGAAGTAGACTGATTGCAGTGCTCTCGCATGACATTTTGTTATTCCTAGATCACTTTGGTGAAGTCTTTGAAGAAATATCAAACCGAAGTGTTCTCAATATGACTATTCTCTCATTGAAGTTTAGTAAGCCATCAGCGTCAGTGAGGTGCTTGCACTGTTCAAGTGCTGCCATAGTATCGGATTAATGGGGATGGCCATCCTTCTAGGCAATATTCTTGGACTTGGAGATAATCTCCATCTCATTTCTGGGCTTGTTCTATTTCCTGTAACTTTTTTGCAAAAGCTGGTAAGTACTGAATGATTAGGAAGTAAATGCTTCAACTTCCTCGAAGTGTAAATCCTCTTATTAGATTCCTTCTAGTGATATTCGTGATAGTGTGTCTGCCATTGTTTAATATTTCCCTTGCACATATTGTGTGATGGAGTCATGTCTCAACAATCTTAATTAGAACTGTTGGATTCTGGGCGGCATCTCCGCAATTTCTCTTATGTTCACAGTGGCTTATGCTCTGTTTCAATTTTGAAACGCGATCCTGTAACATAGTCTGAAAATTTTTCACATGCCCATGTTGCTACCAATGCTTCTTTTTCTATTGTGGCATACCTTGTTCTGTTTCTGTTAGTAACCTGGAGGCACACTTGTGGGCTACATTTGCCATCTCTTTGCACTTGAAATAAAACTGTCCCCAGGCCTGTAGATGATGAATCTGCTGCTACTGTGGTCAGTAATTCTGGGTTGTAATGTGCCTAGGTTTCATAAGAGACAAAAGGTTGTTTAATCCTTTTGAAAGTATTCCTCTGGTCCATATTCCAGTACCACTGTTGTCTCTGTCTCAATAGCTATCTCAAGGGCTCATTGATCTCTGCTAGATTTGGTAGGAACTTGCCTACTTGGTTGACCATCCCAAGGAATCTTGGAAGCGCAGTGATGTTCCTGGGTTGTGGAAATTCTCTGATTATTTTTGCTTTTTGTGGATCAACTGTGATTCCAGTGGCTTGTACTATGTATAGAAACTTGATCATAGGTTTGGCAAACTCACATTTTTTCATTAAATATTAGGCCTGCATCCTGTAAGAGTCTCAGGACTGCTCTAATTCTGTGGTCATGCTCTTCTCTTGTAGAGCCATGTATAAGTATGTCATCCATATGGTATTTTACTCCTTCCATGCCTTCCAGAGTGTGAGGCATTGTTCTCTGGGGAATTTCTTGAATGGACGCTATTCCAAAGAACACTCTTTGAAACAATAATGACTGAATGGCATTATAAATGTGATCAGCAATCTGGATTCTTTGTCCAGAGGCAACTGCCAAAATCCATTGTTTGTATCCAGAGTTCTTGGTTAGTTTGGCAAGGCTCTCATCCACTGAGGCCATCGGGTGGCTCTCACATTCCACTGACTTGCTTAGCTGAGTTAAATCCAAGCAAATTCTTATAGAGCCATTGGCTTTGAGACCGTAACCATTCCTGAACACCATTTTGTTGGCATGGTGACCAGTGAGATAACCCTTTGCTGCTTTTCAATTTGATTCTTAGCTTTGTCCAAGAGCGGGTGAGGGTCATTCCTCGCTGTAAAGAGGCAAATTGTTTTAGCATCTGCTCGAGGGGGTGATATAATACTCGGTCTATAACTTGCCTAGCTCTGTAAAGTTTTGGAAATTGATTTCAAAATATACTGCTGTAGTTCTTATCAGCAATTTCATCCACTTTATAGATTAATTTCAGTTTTAGGCATGCCTTTCTGTTTAGTAGAGAGCACTCTTGATTTTGAATAACATAAAGAGGTTTGAAGATTTCTAGGTCTTTATATTTCAGCTTTGCTATGAGTTGACCTTTGACTTTTAAAAGTTGTCCCACCAGGACCAGGTAATTTGATAGATGAGGATTGTAATGCAATCTGGTTGTGCCATTTGGCTTCATCTGATAAAGCAGAAACCCTTGCTCCTATGTCTAGTTTAAACTCTGTGGAGTGTCTATCCACTTCGAGTTTAATGCTCCAGTACTTGTCTTCAGTATCATTTACCTCTCCCAGGAAGGTTAATTCCTTTGCTTGTGGTTCTTCCACGTATTGTATATGGTTTTGATTTTTTAATTTTCTCCCTCTTTTTACAGGTTGTCAGGATATGCAAGTGGCAATTTTTAAATGGCCTATTTCTCCACAGTTGTGACACTCTTTATCCACTCCTGGCCATTCTTATTGCTTATGTGGTTTGTTCCTACCACATCAAAGACATTTCAAAATGGTGCTTGACACGCTTTTCCCCATTTGGCAGACTTAGGTTTTGGCGCGCTTTCTCTTTTATGGCCTACAAACTGAATGATCTCACTCAATCTTCTTCATAGGACCTCTACTTCCCCATGAACAAATGCCCAATTCTGTTTCCTAAGTTTTCTTTGCCTTACAATGTGTGCTGTTTCTCCTGGTGTTAAATTCTCTTTTGTCTGTAAGAGATCTGATACTACTTTGTCTAGGACCCCATTACAATTCTGTTGCGAATCAGCTCATCCTTTAATATTCTGTAATCGCAGCTCCCTGCCAGCCTACAGAGATTGTTGATGAATGAATCCATGCTTTCGCCTTATCTTTTTCGGTTTATTAAATTTAGCCTTCTCTATTATTAAATTCTGATAGATTCCAACAGAAATAAGAATGGAAAGCTTGCAGGATTCCTTCATAAAAAGGTGAAGTCTCATCAACCCCTTGCCTTGTTATCCTGTTGTCAGCGAAATATTCTATTGCATAAAGTAGTGTACTGACCTGTCTTTTTGATCTTTTTTGTGTAATCCTAAAACATTTCTGTACCTTGTGAACCTTTTTCTCCAGTTATCCCAGTTCTGGGCACGTTGCAAGATTTCTGCACTTTGAAATGGTTCTGGGAGTGGTAGTGTGGATTCCATGCTTTTGCTGAGCCCTAGAATTGTTCCTGTTTCTGTGCTGCTGTTTTCTGTTTCAGGTCTGTGCTCACTGCTGTCCAGTCTCCAGGTCCATGTCTCCGTTTGAAATTTGATACTTTATGGTGTTCCAACATCTTGCTGAGTCTTAAATATTTTTCTTTTGTCCTTCCTTCGAGGTTCTCTTTTCTTGCCAGCCCTGTATCTTATTTTTTAAGGTCGGTTGGGTCTTTTACTCACTATTACTATGTTTCATTATGTGGTCAGGGTCTAGACAGGGATTTGGGGAATTGTCCATTCTCCCAAAGTATGCTGCTCAAGTCTGTAGTTTCCCAAAACCATTACTCTTTATTTACAGCAAGTATTTACATATTTGGACCTCTACACAAGATTGAAACCTAGCCTCCTTCCAGATGTCTCTTACTTCTCAGTCATATGATCTGATGCCACTATTATATCGGCGTCATGCAGCCTTCTAATGTTAACTCTTTACTCTGCATCTTTCCCAATGTTTTCATCCCTATCATATTTATATCCTCCTACATACCTCAGCGAGGATATATTAGTCTTTGAAGGTGTACAGCAAAGATTCACCATAAAGCTACTGAGTCTAAAAGGGTTAAAATATGAAGACAGGTTATGTAGACTAGGCATGTATTTCTTGAGTGTAAAAGATTAGGGGGTGATCTAACTGAGGCGTTTAAGATGATTAAAGCATTTATAGGCAAAAACGAGTTGGAAGGCGAGTCACAAATAGCATAATTTCAAATCTGGACTGTGTAGTTCAAGGGTGATGTCAAGAAACATTTCTTCACACAAAGGATAATGGAAATCCAGAGCTCTCCTCCCAGAAATTCTGTTGAGGTAAGATTAATTGAAAAATTCAAAACTGTGATTAATTGATTTTTGTTGGGTAAGGTTATTAGGGTTACAGAACCTAGGCTAAGAATGGTTAAGATGCATATCAGTCATGATTTAACTGAATGACAGAATAGACCTGAGGAACCAAATGACCTACTCCACATCCTATTGATTACTCAATATAAAAATATTGCTCGCCTCTCTTGGAGTCACTAGTACTATGTTCAAAAAGGTCTCCCTCAACACCCCATCCAGTGTCAGCTTCCTAAAATTTCCACAGCAGAAACTGAAAGTCAAATAAGTACCAGTGAAGTTGCTCACTTCCTCAGTACCTTGAATATTATTAAATGTAATACATATTCCTCTTGGAATCTACACGCCTTGCACATCATGCACGCATTTACATCAGGCTTCAAATTCTCAGAACTGGAAAATAGTAAGCTTTGCTTTTCTATAACTGAGGGAGTGATCTCACATATTTGAGTTTCACTTTGCATATTTCCTGCAAAACCTGCAGGATCAAACAACAGCAATTGTTAAGACTGGATGATGATTGGATGAATCAATGTTCTACTGTGAATATACATTTTTCTTCTCTCAACTATTTCTATTTTCCCACAGTCATTCATTCATTCTTTGATGGTGGTTTTCATGCGTCCCAGCTTCAATGTACCCATTTTATTGTATTCTTTTATAGATCAAGGTATTCCCACTTAGCAGCAATGACATGGCAGTGGTGTGCACAGGATCTACCTTCCTTTACAAATGAGGATTCAGCATGATGCTAAACAATTAAATATCTTTGTATCTTGCTTAATCTGTAGCTAGCCATTTAGCCATTTTCTTCTGCTCCACCCTCCTATTTCCTCAGGGTGATGATGATGATGATCCTGGCTGTGTTCAAGACCCAAATGATGTTGAAGTATGGCTTCACTTGGTGGACCTGGGAATAGGGGTGGTGTTTTTTAATTTATCCTTTCACAGATTGTGGATGTCGCTGGCTGGACCAGCATTTATTGACCATCACTAATTGTCCTTAAGAAGGTAGTGGTGAGCCACCTTCTTGAACTGCTGCAGTCCATGTGGTGTAGGTACATCCACATTGCTGTTAGGAAGGGAGTTCCAGGATCTTGACCCAGTGATAGTGAAGGAATAGTGATTTAGTCCCAAGGCAGGATGGTGTTTGGCTTGGAAGGGAACTTCCAAGTGGTGGCATTCCCATGCATATCCTACATAATTACAATTAAAATTTACTGTGTCGGAAGACATATGCAATTCTGCAGTGGGGAAAGCTTTTCAAGTGGTGAAATCTGCCATCAGCTGACAATGCTGCAGCCTGTAAAACAACCTTCTGGTCAAACAAGGAAGCTCTGCATCACAGTCAAAAATTTCCTGCCCAAATCCATTGCTATTAGCATAAGACTATTGAGACCACAAAGGTGGCACAGATGTTTTTCCGAATATAAATTTCACCTGTAAATATTTCACATTATATTGATTTCACTTTATTCATGTGCGCATCATCATTATTTGTTGAGTATAGTTTAGTCAGAGATCTAAATGTACTGGCACACCTCATAGTTGGCATACATTGATGTTATAGGGGAGTTAGGGACATTTCCTTTATCTTTGAAGAAACAATGTTGTGTTTTTTGTTCACTCTTTAATTCATGTTAGTGTCCGGTGTTGTACTCGCCACTCTGGGGAACATGGCTGAACTTACAGACTCAGCTGGCTCTCCTTTCTATGCATTGCAAAGGACATTGTCCAAGATCGCCCTCAGCAGGGATATTTGAAATGTTGTAGGTGAACTCAAAGCCCTGTAAGGAATCCTCCAGCCAACTCCCTGCCACGGGCCCATATTTGGACAGTATGATCTTGCCCTTCAGGCCCCTCATTTTCTTATCTTGACTGACTGTTCCCACCGCCCAGGACCCAGAGCCTTCCCACTTCACTCTTCCATGCCTCCGACCTTATCCTCCCTTGGATTGCTCTTCCACTCCTCCATGCACCTGAACCCCAAACTTTCAACACCCACCCCCAACCTCTTCACCCCTGACTCGCCTTTTCCGGTTCCAAGTGTCCATGCAAGCTGCCATTCTTTTGCTTCCTACCCCTTATGCCACAGAATTCAGCAAAAAAAACCACTGACCTCAGATATAACTACACAAAACCGATTGGTGCATGCCATCTTTTATACAAATGTGAACCAGGTGCCACTAGATTCTCATGTGCTGATGACTTTATCTTGAAGGTAGGGAGGTAATTTTTAAGAGTTTTATGCTAATGGGTATTAATGCAAATGTATACAAGTATGAATCCACCACAGGATGGCATGAGGCATGACATGCTGCAAATGTGCCTCTAACTTAATCTTTGCATCTCAACCTATCTTTGGGAAATCACAATTTCACATCCCATCAATTCAGTCACTCCACATGCCGATTTCTCACTCTTGCAGGCTCCATAAAATCCACCCCCTCCAGTGCAGGCAGATATAGTCAAAAGGAAAAGATTAAGGCAAAAATGCTGTCAAGAAAGATTGATCATGATATGTTGACTGATTTCTACTATATAAGGATACCTGATTCTCTCCTGCACAAACTCTCATCTTCCTGTGGCGTAATTACATCTAAACAAAGCTGGAACAAACAAAGCTGGTGAATCCTCCCAGCTTTAACTTTATCTGTTTCTATTGACAAAATAAATGTTTTAAGAAACTTATAGCCACCAACTCTGTTTTGGCTCTGATTGGGATTTTGCTGAGATAATCCTTCTATAGCTCTTGAGGTCAAAGCAGTTCATGACCCAGCAGGCCATGGACTTACAATGATCTTTAGGCGGCCCCTTAACATTAGCCCCATTCCTCCCTGTGCTTAATATCAGCAATGCACCATCAGTCTAACAGCTGTCTTAGATAAGACATTAAGGACAGGAAATTCATCTCATGACATTTCCAAAAAAGTTTATTCAATGCACGCTTTAACGGTTTCTGCACAGACTGATAACTTCTAAAAAGAAAAATGAAGTTCTCAGTGACCTATGCAAAGAATTGCGTGATAAGATTTCATGTTTTAATACTTTTACTGTAAAAAAACAAATAAAATCAACATTACTTAGGCACTGCTGGCTAAAATTGAGCAGGAAGGATGTGGAAATTGACCTCCAGAATTCAAACCATGAAGCATCACATCATCCCTGGCCCTGCCCTCTGTCTGCTTTTGGAAAAAGTGACAGCTTTCACTACAGTTGTTCCTCATTTCTGTGTATACAGTCCAAAAAACCCAGGCAGAATACCAGTGGTGAAATTTCTATATTGTGGAATCTTTCATGACAGTGTCGTAAGTTGGAATCTTTTCTCTTGCTTCATCATTTCCTGAATGATGGTTATTGGATTGTACATTGGGACTGAATGCCTACTGCAATACTAGTGCAATTTCTCCCATTAACCATTCAAATTTGCAAGCCAATGTTCAAGTTGGGAGAACTGTCCCACAGGCCAGTCAATCAACCGCCTGGCATCACGGTAATTTTTTAAAAAAATATTTGTTCATGGCTAGGCCAGCATTTATTGCCCACCCCTAATTGCCCTTAATCAAAGGGCATTTTAAGATTGAACCGTATTTTTGTGGGTCTGGAGTCATATGTAGGCCCTGGTAAGGATGGCAGATTTTCTTCCCCTAAAGGGCATTACTGAACTAGATGGGTTTTTTACAACAATCATAAATTTATGGTCATCATCAGACTTTTAATTCCAGATTGTTTATTGAATTCAAATTTCACCATCTGCCATGGTGGGATTTGAACCCAATTCCCCAGAGCATTACCCTGGATCACCAGTCTAGTGACAATACTACTATGCCACTGCCTCCATGTAAATTAAAGAATCATATCTGTCAATCAACATCTCAGATTCTTCCATCACCATCTTTCAGAATGCCCTGTTTCACTGGCTAGCTGAACCTACAGCATGTGAGAATACAGTGCTGTACACAGCCTTGGGAGTTCTTCATATTAACTCCTGCTATCAAATCAAGCAGCAAGGGAATATTCTGCCAATCACTACCAACTGTACCCATTGGACTGGCAATTCGGCAATCCTCCGGTGAAAACATTATCCATTCCATTGTGTAGCAGTACCACCATACCAAGTGGGACACATCTAGCCGCCCAAAGTTGGGCATCCAGGAGGTGTGTGGGCCATCTGCAGCACAATGTAGACATACCACCACAATCTGTAACCTAATAGCCTGGCATATTCCTTACTCCACAATCACAATCAAGCCAGGAGATCAACCCTGAATCAAGAGTGCAAGAGTGTGCCAGGAACAGTACCCGGCATCTTAAAATGAGGCAACCACCTAGGAGGACTTTTACATGGGGCTACCTGCAAGCCAAAAATCAAAAGCACCACAAACTCCAGTGGGATTTCCCTACATCACAATCTTTCTTTTTCCTCTTAATTTCGTCAGTATTATAATGGCTATTCCCAATTTGAATAGTCCAATTGTGTTTATTCTAATCTATATATATGCCTTCCTGCACTCTTAACTCCCTCTTTGCTTCCTCACTGTACTATAGCATCTCCCAATTGCAAATAATTTTACTCCAAACTTCAAAAATGTAGAACGCTTTATGTCCAGTCACCCCTTTTCCTTGCAATGTACTGGATATTGAAAGCTGGTTTCAGATCACTTGACCACTGCTTCTTAATCTACCTTGTCTGCTTCCCTGTTCCTTTGCTATGGATCCAGGTTTCTCAATTTTAAAAAAATGCAAAAATGAGATTTTAGTCCCAGTGTGATGTACCATGATGTTTTACTTTACAAAGGAAATAATAGCCTAGCCTGTATGGGTATATATGAATGTATGTGTATGCGTGTCTATGATGAAGATGCAGGAGAAGGTCACGGGAAGGATTGACTCTGTAGTAACTGAAGAGGCTAACTCATGATCTGCAGAACTCCTGGTTTGGAGGGGCTGTAGTATAAGCAGACTCCTTCCAATGTCTGTGCCTTTCTTCAGCAGCCTCGTGTATGTTTTGAACTTGTAGATTGTTTTCCTGGTTGTTGTGCCAGCTGCTTCTAGTGCAGCCTCCTGCTCCTACACCACGGAGAGCTGTCTTGTCAGCTAATCTTTGAAGTATTTGTGAGATGCACCTAGATCTCACTTAACAGAGCACCATAAAGTATTGATTTTGGCATTTTGGAATTCTCCATGTATGACACATGTCCTGCCCAGCACAATTAGTGCTGTAACAGAATGCATTCAATAATGGGCAGAGTGGATCTGTTGAGGACTTCATTGCTTGTGGCATAGTCCCATCTTCTGATGTTTATGATGTATCGAAGACAGCATTGATTGAAAGTGCTCCAGCAATTACATTTGTTTTTTGTTCAGAACCCTCTGACCCATACAAGAGGATAGTGAAGACAATCGGTCTGTATACTTGACAGATGAGTTGTGAATGGTTTCACCAGATGTGCTTTGAGAGGTGACAAGAAGAGCTGTTGGCCTTCGACAACTGTGTATTTATGTCCTTGTTGACATGGCATCATTTAAGATAATGCTACTTTGATAGATAAACTGTTCTACTGCATTAAGGTTGTTACTGTCAATGCTGACCTGCATTTGATTGTAATTTCCTGGAGGCCATGGTTGGTTCAACAGTTCTCTTTTCTTTAGGCTAATACTAAGACCAAAGGCACTTGCTTCCTCAGAGAAAGAGTTTACAATCAACGGCATTGCCACCACTGTGTGTGCCAGAACGGTGCAGTTGTCAGCAAACCAAAACTCCAGGATAAGCTCTTCTGTGGTTTTGATATGCGTCAGTAATCATTGCAAGTTGAAATGACTGCCATCTGCTCAGAAACGGATGTATGTGCTCTCTGTCAAGCCTGCCTTTGTCTTTTGAAGCATCATAATGAAGAAAATAGAGAAAAGAGTTGGTGCCAGAACACACCCTTGCTTAACACCATTGGAGACGGAATCAGTCTGAGAGGGCTATATTCTGAATGACCTGACCTTTCTGGTCTTTATGCAGTTGACGGAGAATGGTGAGCACACCATTGGTACACACCCAAATTGGACAGAATCTTTCAAAGTTCATCCCAGCTGACTGTATCAAATGCCTTGGTGAAGTTTATAAAAGTAACGTACAGGCCCATGTTTTGTTCTAAACACTTCTCCTGGATCTGCCTCAGCACAAAAATCTTGTCTGTAGTTTCCTTATTGGTTCTGAATCCACACTGACCTTCAGGGAGGCTTATGTCAGTCATTGTCAAATCAAGTCTAATTAGAAGCACTCTGGCCAAGATTTCACTTGCAATGGAGAGTAAGGTGATGCGTCTGTAGTTTGAACAATAAGACCTCTCTCCCTTGTTTTTGTAGAGGGCATCAATCTATATATCTCCAAGGCCCTGAGACACTGTCTTTCTCTCCCAGCATGCTCTGTAAGTCTATCATGGATCAAGTCTCCTCCCTGCACTGCTGGATTATTATCAATGCCCCGGAGTCCAGGGGCTTTGTGTGGTTTTAATTGTGCTGCAGTGGTCTTGATCTCTTCATGGGTTGGTGGTTCATCCAGCTCAAACTTTAGTTCCCTCTGGGAGATCTTTGTGATAAATATCTCCCACACCATCCTCTGGTCACCAGGTTCTCAACGTTTCTTTCGGAGCAAGGTGGACTCTTTATCTGTGAGCAAGGTTGTGCCACCTGAAGAATTTACTGGTACCTGCACCTAGTAGGAAGGCCCATCTACAGATCTGAAGGCTTCATAGAAGGATTTCACATCTCCTATATCTACATACATGCTCGCTGTAAGCACCATCCACCAGTCCTTTTGGATCACTTGGAGATTGGCTTGTAGAGTGCTGCAGGCTTCCCTATATAGAGCTTTTGTAACCTGGTCATCGGGTTATGTAAATAATCTATTGTGACAGGAATACTTCTTTTGAAGAAGATTTTGGATTTCTATTGCATTTTCATCAATCTAATCTTGGTTTCTTCTAGTTGAGAAGTCAACCACTTAAACAGTTGTTTCTTATTGGATGGATTTCAACTGCTCCTATTTCTCTGCTGGATTATTATCAATGCCCTGGAATCAGGTCACTGTGGAGTCTATCTTTAAATTTTGTCTGTAAAATCTGTAAAATTGCTTTTGGTAGATAGTCTATGGACTTGTAGTTTCCTTGTTTGTGGGCCTTTCTTTTCGGGTGATGGTTTAATTCTGAAGGCAACATTAGCTCAAAGCAGACTATGGTTGATGTAACAGTCAGCACTGGGCATAACTCTGATGTGTAGTCCATCACATTGGCGCATCAGAATATAATCCAAAAGGCGTCAATGCTTTGAGCAAGGGTGCCTCCCAGTGGTCTTAAAAAGACCTTTCTGCTGGAATAGAGAATTAGTGAAGTTGGGTTCATGCTTTGTGCAGAATTCCAGCTGAAGTCGACTATTATCATTACAGCTGCTTATGCTATGTCTGCCCAAGACACCTTGCCAGTGCTCTTGGTCAAGCCTAACTTTTGCGTTGAAATCAATGCTCCATTATTTCAGACTTCTTCCTGGTTATTACTTTTCTTGAAGGTTGATATTTGTTGGAGAGTATTTGCAACCACAATTCTAGATTCTTATCAGATGCATTTGTATTCAAACAGCTCATCTCAGGATGAACTTTTATACATTTCCCATTTTCCATGTATACTTGCATTCTTGTGGTTCAATGAGAATTGTTTTGTCTATGAACTAGTAGACATGATGTTGATTCAGTTCTTCATTTTGGGATATGTGACTGGTTATGAACTTGTCAAAAAGCACATTTCCTTTGGCTTTTTTTGTACTGATTGTACTGTTTCTAACCCTACATTTACCTTCAATAAACTAAATTCAAAGGTCATTATTTATTATACAAATGCACTGTCCAATTGGATTCTGCAGAGCGGAATAGCAAGGCAGGGATTTGTTTACACCCGTCCATTCTGGAAGGTTTGGATTGCACCGACATGATGAAGGGGCAGGGCAAGTTAAGAAGTGATAGTGAGGGGCTACCTTGCTGGGAGTGGAGGAAATAAGAGCATGAAACAAACTTGGTGCCCTATAATATTATCCTGAATATGGAACTGATTTTAACTTAAACTTACTCAGTGGAAACTGGTTTGGTGGACAGTTAAAATAGTCCAAGTTGCTTTCACATCGTGAAGCTACCAAGAACTGACTGGTCCCGATTTTAACCTGTTCAACCGAGTAGGCAGCAGGACACCCACCGAAAATGAGCAAGGTCTTTTTCTGCACACATATTTTAACACATCTAGATGGAGTGCTAAAATCAGTTTCTGAGGACGTGTTTTCTTATATATAGTGAACTCTATAATAGATACATAGAGCTCTTATTTTATTTCATCTCATCATGGCTCCTGAGGTCTGCTCATGGTAGGTACTGGGTGAGCTCCCTAGTTTAAAGCTGGCCAGTCTACATCAAGGATGATTTTATTTGTTGCTGACAATAATGACAATTTCTTGGATTCTGTAGTAGAAATCCTCTCTCCCCATAAGAAGTAGCCAGGCACAAGTCAGTGCCTTCTCTTCTAACGAAATACAAACTGCTGTCTTAGTGGTAGTTGGAAACAGGATAAGCAGTACTGTGGAGCAGCTTCCAGATAGTGGCAGCTGGGATGTAGGCTGTCAGCTTTCTGGTTTTCATAATCTGACATCTACCATTAGATCAACCAGTCAGCTGATCAGTGGGGCCACAGATCTAGGGTCTAATGCAATTTCAACTACTGGAATTAACTAATCTGAGTCTCAGGACAGCAGCAACATTTAGCATGCCTCTGGCCTCTCCTCAGTCACTGCATGCCACTCCTACTACCCCGCCACCCCTCCAACCCTGCCGCCCACCCCCCCCCACCACCACCAACACCCTCTTTAAAAGAAACCAGGCAAAAAATAAGGGCTGTATTTCTGGGGACCTTTAGAAATTGATAAAAAAGCTGCCTGCCTGTGTCTGTGAAAGTAAAAAACAATTCTATCAGTTTCAATTGCTGTTTGTTGGCATAACCCTAGGTGCTATCACTGTAGCATTATTATTGCTTGGCTGCTTCCAAAGCCTGTCATTGTCACAGTGAGTGGGGAGAGTTGTAAGTTCAGTTTGATTGACAGCTTAAAGAGGTTATTAAAGGGTTAGCTGCCTTTGAAATAGGGCTATGAGTACAAATGGTTGTTTTCATTAGGAATTCAGTACTTGATGGGATTTAATTTTATGGGCTTTCATGAATGAGAGTTTTTTTTATATATAGTGAACTCTATAATAGATACATAGCGCTCTATTTTATTTCATCTCAGCATGGCTCCTGAGGTCTGCTCATGGTAGGTACTGGGTGAGTTAGCACAGAGAGTGTAGGGCAAAGGGTGGTGGGTAGATGGCATGGATTGACATAAGCTGGTACTAAGTTGAAATAGGGGTTATAAGGGGCCATAGGGATGAGTGGAGGCATGGGTTGGCATCGAAGGCATGAGGGGCCATTGGAGGTGGGTGGAGAGACATGGTTTGGTATGCAAGGTATAAGAGGCCATTAGGGGTGGGTTGTGGGCTTTAGTTGGCATGAATAGGGCATGGGGAGTGGGTGGGAGGTGAGGGGGTTTGAGGGGTAAGGGCTAAAGGGCTTAATATTTAACAGAACAACTGGGACATAGTCCCAGAGAACTGAGATGGGCCTTTTAACCTTGCTCTTTAAGCAACAGTCTCACTATAAAATTGTTCTTGTAAGTGAGCAGGTCTTCCATCAGAATGTATGTGGAAAAAGTCTTTGCCTGTGGAAATATTCCACTGAAGCAAACTTTTCCATTCACAGGATGGCCATTAATTCATATGCACTACACTTTTGTTTAAAAAGGAAAGGATGGATCAAAAAAGCAACATTAAAATGCCCCTTTATGTGGGGAGCTTGGCCTTACCAGAGATGTTGACTTAAAAAAATAATATTTATCCTCAATCAATACCTCAAAATTGATTATCTGGTCATAATCATGCAGGGGATGGCGATGATTGAAGTTATCTGCAGTCTAATCATACTGTGCCTTCTGAGTTCCATGACTCCTCCAATAGAAATGCAAATAAACTGG
Organism: Carcharodon carcharias; assembly: GCF_017639515.1. Taxonomy (NCBI): domain Eukaryota; kingdom Metazoa; phylum Chordata; class Chondrichthyes; order Lamniformes; family Lamnidae; genus Carcharodon; species Carcharodon carcharias. The sequence goes on from NC_054482.1 coordinate 50,103,385, forward strand.
CACAAGAAACTCTGGACCCATATGTGTAAAGAAAAATAAACTTAACATCACACTGAAAATATTTTCCTTTTTTGCTATCCAGGTATGAGAGACCTAAGGCACTGCATTTACTTGTTTGGGACGTAACCCTCAAAGCTGTTTTGATCTCCACATTCACAGCAGGGTGGCCTTCTGCTCCAATAAGAGGTCATAAGCGAGCCTTTAGGAATTGCTGGCTGGCCAGATTTTGTGATTGGCAGCCAGCCAACTTTCATCCCTCACACCCCACATATGTTTTCAAGGCATGGAAAGCCTCTTCAATTGCAGAATTTGACCCAGCCAGTTATTCCCATTCTCACCACAGCTGTGCATGTGCTAAAGGCAAGCAAAATCCAAATTCAGAAGTCTGCAAAATTAGAGCCTACATACTTCTCTTGAGTTTGATTGATTTGTTTTGGTTACCACCATATTTTTTGAATTTCCATTGCTATAGATCCCATTAGTATTATGGGATGGTTTCGATAGCAACTGGTTTTCCTTTGGAACAACAACTTATAGAATCATTGAAATAGAATAGAACAGCTAAAAAGGAGGCTATTCAGCCAATTGAGTCTGTCCTGACCTCTTTCAAAGAGCAATCCAGTTAGTCCAACCCTCCACTCTTTTCCCAGATTCCAACATTTTTTTTTTAATCCAATTTGCTTTGAAAGCTACTCTTAAATCTGTTTCTACCACTCTATCAGGCAATGCACTCCAAATTCTAACCACAGGTTGCATGAAAAAAAATTTCTAAGGTCACCTTTTTTTTTTGCCAATCATCTTAAATCTATGCACGCTGGTTCCCTACAGCCATTGAAAACAGTTTCTTTTTATTTACGCTAGCCAAACCCTTCTTGATTTTAAACCCCTCTAACAAATCTTTCTCTCTCTCTCTCTCTCTCTCCGCACCCCCCCACCCACCCCCACACACACACACCTTAAACCAGCTTATATTTCAACTCTTTCTTGGACTCAAACTCAAGTTCTGTCGAAGGGTCATGAGGACTCGAAACGTCAACTCTTTTCTTCTCCGCCGATGCTGCCAGACCTGCTGAGTTTATCCAGGTAATTCTGTTTTTGTAACAAATCTTCTGTTAGCCTTCTCTGGTCTCAGGAGAATAACTCCAGCTTCTGCATGTAACTGTAAAGCCCCAAGCCTGGAACCATTCTGGTAAATCTCTTCTGTGTCCTCAGCAAAATCTTCACATCCTTCCTAAAGTGTGCACCTACAATTCAGCACTATATTCCAGCTGGTGGGGAACTGGTGTTTGAACAAGTTTATGCGCCACACAAGCCTCCTCCCATCCCTTTTTCATTTCACCCTATCGACATTTTCTTTTATTCTTTTCTCCTTCATCATAGCCAGAATTTTTATCGCGTTGGGCGGGTGCGCGCCTGACCAGAACGAGTGTAAAATGACACCCAATGATATTGGGTGAGCGTTCCAACGTCATCACGCACTCATGCAATATTTTGGTTGGCGGGCGCATGCGGGAGTCGGCAGTAACCTGCCGACCATTAACATATTAAGGCTACTAAAGCCCCAGTTAAATGTAATTTTTCACTGCCCATCCAACCTTAGGGTTAGCAGGCAGGGGGAAAGGCCAAGCAGCCTTTGCATGTTTTAGGAAAGTGGATGAGGTTTCCAACAGCAATTAAAAATAAATTTAAACTTTAACTTTTCATTAATAACATGCTCATGTGACAGAGCCACAGGAAAGGACATGTTTTGTAACAATTTTGAAATCTTTATATTTATTTCTTGAAATCTTCATCTCCCTGAGGCAAACTTTTCTTGTGTGCACCCACAGTCATGCACAAAGTTCTCCGCTTGCTCTCCTCCCCGCCCCACACAGGCAATGCTGACTGCTGCAGCATGCGTTTCACACTGGGTGGGCTGTAATTGACCCGCCGGTATGAAATTGCGGTCCAGCTCCGATCGGGGCAGGGGTTGGCTTCCTGGTCACTCCCGCCCATCCCCACCGAGCCCGCCTGACAAGGGCAAAATCCTGGCTCATGTGTTTACCAGATTCCTCTTAAATGCATGCCACCTTGGCCAAGGCTGTACAACTTATCATGCTTTGCAACTTTCCCCTTCCATAACATATGGCCAACTTTAGAGTTCTTAATTGCTTATTTGACTGGGATCAGCCAAATCAACACAAACCAGGAATTATCACAAATTTTGGACAATTGGTACTCATTGTGGGCAGAATGCACGTGGCAGAGGTTTAAGTGTTGGAGTTTATGAAGGGAGGGTGATGGAAGGTCAGCAAGGAAGAGCTTTAGGGTGGTGAAGTCATGTTAAGAGTTTCATCAGCTGAATGTCTGAGATGGGGGCAGAGGTGGCCAATGTTGAAGATGCAAAAATAAACAGTCTTGGTGATGGATAGGATGTGGCATTTAGAGTTCATCTCAGGTCAGATAGTACACCAAGATGGTGAACAGTCAGATTCAGTCCAACACAGAGACTAGGAAGAGGAATGCAATCTGTAATAAGGAAGAATGGATCATGCCCAGGGCAAAGATGTTGGCTTCAGTCCCAATGATGAGACAGAAGGAAATTGTTAATCACAGGGTTTGATCATTCAAATGAATGAAAAATGATGAACAGGAAAAAAACTACTGTCTACCCAGCCTGTCCCACAATACATGTCAGAAAAAACAGACTCCCCATCCCACCTGAAAGCCATGTAATCACCTGGGAGGATGAAAAACTAGAAAAACCTACTGGTAGTTGGGGAACCTGTAAGTTCCTCTGCTACTTCAAATGTGATGTCAGACAAGCATTCTGATAGCATATAGGCAGTCAAGCATCAAGAGAAGGCGGAGAGGCAGAGTTAGGTATCATCGGCATCCAGGCAGAAGTTAACCACAAATTGAACCTGGGGCCTTTACAGCACTGAACAGCACACCATGCCCATGGAGTTAAATGTGAAGCTAAAGCTAAAGCCAGCACTTTTACCCAAAGTAGCATAGCAACCGTTTACATGAGAGCACAATCAATAATGACTTTGTACTGGAAGTCAGATTCGTAGTTATTGTTACAGCTCCAACTCAGTGCTAACTCAGGCCGCTAAACACATGTGAGAAAGTTAAGTAAGGATTAATTCTGCACTTATATACTCCCAGCATGGAATGCTATTCACAGGGAAAACAAGTCAGGTGTTGTAGCTCCTCCTCTTATCAGCATGTTTTTCTGCTGCTAGGTTGATAATTGTTCGGTACAAGTGCTTAAACAAAAAGGTTCACAAACTTCCATGTAACAATGCAAGGCTTTCACATATAATGCTGCATTATTATTCGATATGTTACGGGCACTGCTCAAAAGTGCACAGCTTGCTGTTATACTACAGCTGGATTCATTTTGCATAGGAGTCAAACTTGCACATAGCAAAGGTTTTGTTTGTTCTGATGCCACTTCGTTAGATTTTTAATATTGGATTTGGCTGAATGCAGAGTCATTCCAGTATCAAAAGTATAAAATGCACAAGGGAAAATGAATCTCTCAGTGGATCTGTCTTCTGGAGAAGTAGTAACATGGAACTGAGCCATATAGACTGGAAGGTCATAGTCTGATCCCTGGATTCTGCTGGAGACAGCTGACCTCAGTCAAGGCAATGAAAGAACATTGCAGTTGGCATCAGTACCCCTGGTGGGGTGTGTTGGGGGGGGGGGGTGGGGTGGCCGGGTGTAGGGGTGGGGGGGCATAGAATAGGAAAGCCTAGGTTCCCCGTCCAGTTTGCTATTCAGCAATGCCTGTCCGAAAGAGCAATGAGTACACAATGTGATGACAGGTTTAGGCTGACCTGTGTCACCACACCACTTGGTAAAATAGCCTGTCAATATTCACTGCTGAGTGCACATGTGAAGAATGGGCATTTAGTGAGCAACTGAATGGGATACTTGATGGTAACCAGCACCTATAGAATTATACCATAACAGAAGTGAAAATCTAGGGGAAGAATGGAAAACCAAATCAGAAAAAAAGCAAGTGAATTGAAAAAGATGAAAATAAATAAATTGATCTTGATTCTTGTACATTATTAAATGCAAAAAATGTATTAAATCGGTCAGATATTAAACTTGACAGATACATAGTGTTTTGCTGCCTGCTGTGACAGACTGCCAGTAATCAGGGGTTAAAAGTGTTTTTCAAAGTCACATGGTGTCAGAGTGCTGGCTCATGGTACAAACACGAGCCCCCCAACAGCCAAGGAAGAACATCTTGCTTACAGATGTGTCGGGACCGCAAATACTTCAAAGTGCTTCGATCAAACCAGGAGAGACTTCTGGTGCCAACAGTAAATGCCCTGAACATGCAGAGTGGAAAATGTTAAGCATTCAAAGATGGGTTTCGACACACACACACACACACACGCACACACACACACACAAACACACAGAAAACATTTTATAGAAATATATTTTAAGAAAAAAATGATATTTTGCAGTTAAGCAGGATAAATGTCTTACTTTATTGTCGGTCAGGAATATATTATCCTGACATTGCATTTTTTACTGTATCCATGGGGAACAGCATCCTTCAAACACAGTGTGATGCATACAGGTTTATCTCCTGTGTAGGTCAAAGGTCACATAATGGAAATAAGTGAGATTGCACTGGTCACTGAATGCATATTGCCAATTTTCAATGATTTTGTTTATACAGTCAAAATAACATGGTTCATTCATTACCAGTAGTAATGGCGTGAGTGTTAGTTAATCAACAGCATTCAATCTCACGGTTCTCTGATGGATAATAACTTATTAACTTCGGGCTGTGTGATTTGGGAAAGCATAGCCACGCTTCATCAAGCAAATATGGGAATCAAAGAAAGATGGGCTATATTAAATGTGTAAGAATAAAGAACCCAATCCACTGAGGCACCACAATTTAAAACTCATCAACTCTCTGTGTTTGTACCATTCATGATGATTTTATATTATTAAGTTCATTTAACAGTGATTTTTAACATTCTAAAACCAGTATGCTGCTACGTCCTGGACCTTGGTTACTGGTCAGTGTTCTTTTTATAGAACAGAGAATATCTTTGCAACTAGATCCTGCTGTGCCAGAGAACGATAGGATGTCAATTCACTCCTGCAATTTTCTGTACTCATTTTGCTCAAGTCTCAGCATGAACTATGGCTCAAGCTGTTAATTGGGTCAGCCATGCATTCTAACCACAATCCAGAAATTTCTTCCGGAGGAAATCCAGTATATTCCACCCTCCCTTACCCTCCAGGCACTCCAATGCTGGGCTTTCTGTAATGTCCAATAGGGAATCTCTCCCCAACCTCGGGTTACCAGGGCATGTAATTCACCATAAGGGTTGGGATTATTAGCTTCCATATCTTCTATTAAACTCCATTCTCAATATGAGTCCCTCAGTTATATACTGGTGTTGATTTTGCCCCCATCTATCTGGCAGAAACGAGGCAGAGGGAAAGGCAAAGCTCAAGCCACTTTAAAGGGGAAATCAACTGGGCTTTTTATCATCTTCAGTAATGCTTTACATCTCATTTATAATGCTTCCCATCTCCAGCTTTCCCCCCTAACCACCTGCTTCATGACAAAAAAAAATGCAAAAAGCCCAGTTCAAGTATTTGTGACTGTGGGATGTAAAATGTTTTGTAGTGAGCAGACAGATTTCACAGTTGATAATATTGAGGACTGTCTAGCAAACATGGGTGAAGCTTGTTTGGTTGGGGAGCATAGACGATTCACAACTGGCCTCACCCATAGCGTCTAGAAACTATTGGCCTCTCAGGTCTGTCACAAATTGTGGTTCATTACTGCTGATGGTAAGAACCACCCCTTCCAAATATTGCATTGTCCATAAAGTGTTAAGCATAGCTCCGATGGAGCATTAAAACAGCAAGTTAAGCCAATATTTGGGATGGATTTTATTTGAGCAAGAGTGGTATTGTTGCGCATTTTTCATTGTTAAAAATTCCCTGTCTCAATTGAATCTCAAACTTCCCACTGTCTTACTCCTAATACTTGCTTACAGATGTCTCATGACTTTTCCTGTGAATATAAATCTGATGTGAATCATTCAACAGTAGGAACTTATTAACGCACATGGTGCAATCAGAGAATTTTGAAACAAAGTGAAATGTATTAACTATCATTATATTACAAAATACAATAATAATGAAAATCATATTGCAGGGCTTCCTGCAAGCTCTGCAAGTTTATTCAATGAATTGTTCTGCTAGACCAAGGAGATTCCAAGTTCAATCCTTGATTATTGTTAAATTAGTTGAATGGTGGTAAGAGTTTTACAGTTGCCCGAAGCATCTTGAATTAGGGAGGGTTAAATTAGCTAGGCTTGTTGTTCCTTAACACGTTCTGATGCACCTTGCTGGAAGTGTATAAGCGGACATAAGGGAGATAAAATGCATCTCCACTAGGGAATTTTACCTATTGTTGGTGGGGGCTGCTTAGATTGTGGTTGAATAATCCTGTTGGGGCAGCTTTGACACTTCCTCACCAATGCTAAATTTCTTTAAGAGGACTTAAAAACAGGAATTAGGTCCACTCATTTAAATATTTAAGGGACCGAAGAGCTGTCAGGCAGGCCAGAAAGATGATTTGACCCAATTTCGGTTTGGATGTTTTTCGAACACTGTTGAGGCACAGTGACCAAGTTCCCAAAACTGGACTCTGTTGTTTTCCATGTTACCTCTGTAAAAAATATTTTACTTGTTATTTTATTCATGGTGGATTTAGCTTTTAATATTTTCCTGCAGTCAGTCTTAGCTGGAAATTCTTCAATATGTTTTACATCTACCCCACAGGCTACATAGTTAGCTCAATGTTAGCACACTCACCACTAAGTCAGAAGGTAATAGGTTCAAGTCCAGAGACCTGAACACATAGGACAGAATTGTTTGCTCAGCATGCAGGTGTGCGCCTGACACGCTTGAGCGTAAAATAGTGCATGATGATGTCAGGTGAGCATCCCAATGTCATTGTGCGCTTGTGCAATATTTCAGTCAGTGGGTGTGTGCTAAACTCAGAAGTGCACCTGTTGACTATTAACAGGGCTATTAAGCCAATTAACTGTGATATTTCACTGCCCGTCCAACATTACGGTTGCCGGGTGGATGAATTGGCCAGGCGGCCTTTGCATTTTTCAGGAAACCTCATCCAAGGGCAGGATGAGGTATTAATTTTGCACAGAATTTTCATCATCCATATGTTCTGGTGGCTGATTTTTCCCAGTTTTTAAAATCTTTATATTTTGCATTTAAATTCTTCAGCTTCCTGAGGCAGCTCTCTGCCTTCAGGGAGCCTTCATTCCATGCTCCCCCATGCCCATGCTGACTTCAGCGCTCGCCCTCTTCCCACCCCCAACCTGGGCAGCGCTGATCATATCAACTAATAGCCAGCCAGCATGAAATCATGTTTGGGGGGCCGATCAGAGTCCTTTTCCCTACTGCTCCCAGGCCCACTGATTGCGCCTGCCCGCTGAACTGAAAATTCAGGCCATAATCTAGGCTGATAGTTTAGTGCAGTACTGAGAGTGTGCTGAACTTACAAAGGTGCTGACTTTCAGGTGAGATGTTAAACTGAGGTCCTGTCTGTTCTCTTGGTGGACATAAAAGGTCCCGTGACATTATTTGACGAAGAGCTGGGGAGTTTTCCCGTTTCCTGGCTGATATTTATCTCTTAATCTATACCTAAAAAGCAGGTTATCTGGTCATTATCTTGTTGCTATTTGTGGAACCTCCCTACGTGCAAATTTACTCTACATTCCAACATTAAAACCGATTAAATATTTTCGAAGTGTCGTAAAAGTGCTTTCTAATATCCTGGCATCATGAAATGTACTATGTGCTTTCCTTCTTTTCACATGAATGTCTGTGGGTTGGGTGTAGAGGGTGGTGGAGTTTCTGGACATTAACATATTAGGCTATGTGCAGTTGGTTCTCAATAAAACCCAGAGTGCTACAGTTACTGTTGACGGCACAGTAACTCTGTGAGGGCTAATTTTGGAATTATTCCCCACTCTCTGTCAATCACTAATTTTCTTAACTCACTTCATCCTCTAAGCTTTGTGTTTTTTCAGTACATTTTGGCGTTTTACTTGGAGCTGATGCTGTGTTCTTTCCAACGCATCATACTTGGCTAGCATTCCTGGGCAGAAGCAGGAACACAAAGGTCTGGATCACCTATGAGATGATGATGTGATGCTTGTTGCAATGATAGATGCTCATTCACAAAAGAGTTTGTGATGCTTATAGCCTTTCAGGAGATGTTGGTGTGAACCTGCTTCATCACTTGTAAATGGAGTAACTCTCCTTGCTCAACTTTCTCCATTTCTTGTTGCTTTTTGCTGGTCCTTTAGTCAAGGATTTTGGCATCCTTCTCTTCTCCTCAGGAATCTTCAATCTCAATTTCAAAGACAGAAATCCTTTTTAAAATATTAAAGTGCCTGATATTCCCTGGCGGTCTCCCATTTAGATACTAACCAAGCCTAACTTTGCTTGTACTGTTATACTAAACTCTTGCACGTCCTTCTTTTAAAGACTAGTTATGTTACACTTTGTATCAAGGTGACATGGTTTTGGCTTCACATCAACAAACTGTGTAGAATGACTCAGATATGAAATCACTTGATGTAATTAGAATCATAGAATCTTATTGTACAGAAAGAGGCTATTCGGATCCACCGTAACCATGCCGGCTTTTTGTAAGAGATATCCAAGTCCCATTTCCCTGCTCTTTCCGCATAAGCCCTTCAAAATTTCCCTTTTCAAGTATATGTCCAATTCCCTTTTGAAAATTAATATTAATTCTCCTCTTTCAGGTGTGCAAGCCAGATCATAGCAACCTGTGTAAAAACTTTTTTCCTTGTCTCTGCTTTATTATTTAATCAATTATCATAAATCTGCATCCTTTGCTTATCAGCTCATTCAGAAGTAGAAATAATTTCTCCTTATTTAGCCCATCAAAACCCTACATATTTTAAAGACCTCTATTCTCCCCTAAACCTCTCTGTTCCAAGGAGAACCATCTCAGTTTATCTAATCTCTGCACATAATTAAAGTTCCTCACCCTTGCTATTGTGCTTATAAATCTTCTCTGCAAGACCTCGGCATCCTTCCTAAAATGTAGTGCCCAGAGTTGGACACAGTACTCCAGCAGAGGCCCAACCAGTGTTTGTTAAAGGTTTAACATAACTTTCTCACACTTTATAAAGTAAAACATGACAGATGGTCGAAATCAGAAGCAAAAACAGAAAATACCGGAAACACACCAGAGGCCAACCAACATCCATTGGGAGGACAGCAGCTGGTAGGAAACAATTTTCAATTGAACAACCTAAGGCCTTTATCAGCAAAATTTTAAATGTTTTTTGAATTTGTAAGAGACAAAATTCATATGGCCCAAAAATGGAATTCAGCAGCTGCATATAAGTACGCTTGCAGTGTTCAATTATCTCTGGCACAGAACAGTTTGGAACCAAGACTCGAGTCTGCCAGCTGGCATCATTCTGACAAATAGCCATCCCAAAGAGCCACAATAACAATGCCTTCTTTCTCAAATTCCATTGTTGGCACTCACATTTATTGGGCTCTGTTTTGCCTCAATTTTACTGATCTGGCCAGTTCATTACTGGTGATCATTCCTTTCCACCTTTACCTTCTTTCCTTTCAACACTTACATGCACTGATCCTTCTCTTTAAAAGAAGGGGTAAATTTCTGTGATGTTCTCCCACTTGTCCACAGCAAATTTGGAGGAAGGGCCACGGAAATTCCTGAAAAATGTCCAACAGTTGAAAATTTTTCTTTGGAATAATGGTGTAAACCTTCTTTATTATAATTTTACAAATGCAGCAGTTAAATTTAAATTTGGACAAAAGTTAATAATAATTAAGATGCCTAGCAGTGAGTGAGCCACTAATTTTCTGTCATCAATTACACTATCTGGTCTGTGAATTTCATTCCTCTTCTTCAACATTTCACTTAGCTTGCATTTGATTGAAGCTGCTGTGGCAACTACAGAAAGTTGAACACATGGCGAGAGACAATCTTCAATGCAGATGAGAATTGAAGAGGAATAGAGACTGAAAGGAATTAAAAAGAAAAAGGAGCAGTGTTGGGAAGGAATGATTCATGAATAATACATTGACAAGACACAAAGACTGAGGTGAGATAAGAATACAGAAACAGAAAGTTGTCAGTGCAATGTGACAGAGAGCACAATGTTATTTTCTCTTTTGCTCGACATGTCACTTGGGTTCAGTGTCAATGGACCTCATGTTTCCTTCCAGAATGTGTGTTCATCGTCCCAAGACTCAGTAAATGTGGCAAGACCCAGGGATCAAAAAGAGATTCCTCACAGTTATATTCCAGTTCACTTGCCCCATGTGATCTGTTTTTGTTTTATTGAGTAATTGTTTCCCATCCTTTCTCCTCTTCCCACTTCCTATTTCCCATTCTCCCCTCCCTTATCCCTCCTTCTCCCTATTCCATACTTTGCTTTCATTACCACCAAACCCCCCACCCCCCAATCCCCCACCACTCCCCCAACCCTCCCAACCCCCCCACCTCACTCCCAGAGCCAAATGGCTCAGTTGACAGTGCTCCTGCCCCTGAGCTTGAAGACAAAGGATTCAAGTCCTACTTCAGATTTGTTAACAATGGAAGGAACTTTCACATGTCTCAAAGCAGGTTGTTAATCAGTCTACAAAATCTTTCCAACACTCCTCACTATTCTCCAGGTGAGGATATGCAAAACAAACAATTGCCTGCTACATTGTACCTTGTTTGGCATAAATACTGCCCCGTGGTCTTGACTCCCCAAATGCAAAACCATGGACAATTAACCAATATTATTACTGTCCATAATAATATTGCGTATCACAGAATATCTGGAACTGGATGCAAGCTGTAGAACTCGTTGAAAGTTATTGCCAGACATGAACTTCTGCAGGTGACATGACCCACAATTTACTGACTGAATTTGGCAATTTGTACAATGCAATATTGGCTACAAAGGCAGGATGATCTGTGAATTTCATCCCCATGCATCAAGCTTCATTTAGATTGTATTTGTACAAAGGCTTTCTGGTACCAGTAGAAAGTTGAAGCTAGTCCCTGGTGGCTTTCAGGGGTAAATTCCATGGAGTTTCTCCATGGTGTTTAGACCATTCTTTCAGGAATTTCTACGGCCCTTCCTCCAAAGTTACTGTGGACAAGCGGTAGAACACCACAGAAATTTACCCATTCTTTTAAATGTAATATTCCACAATGCAATTCCACCCAAGAGTTTTGGTAGGCTGTTTAACCACTGGAGCCAATTGGCATATTCCTACAGCCTAAGTTTAGGGAGCATATTAGTACAGCAATGTAATGTGCATTATGGGATAGCTGAACATCAGTTAGTTCCAACAGTTCTATTTGATGGACCTGACTATCTCTGTTGCTGCAACACAAAAGGTAAAGATAAATAAAAGCTTTGGAACATTTTACTCTAAAGGATTTTGTTTGCAAGTAAAACAATTGAAATTTTAAATTAAAGGGCCAGATTATAATTTTACTAATTCCAATTATTTCATCATGTGTTTCAATAAATCTATCTAAAGTGACAGGGCTAGAAAGTACTGCTGGTGATATTATTACACAAATGCTTAACATGCTGGTATCAAATTTCTCTCGAATAATTTAATGGAAGTGCTAATCCATTTATTGTAACGTAGTTAATGGCTTCATTAAAGTAGTGGAGAGGGGAATTTAAGATGGATGGGTTTAATGTCCATCACTGACAGGAGTTTCTACTCTTTAATCATGACCCTAATTGGATTTGAATACTGGATATTCCTTCTCAAAGATGTTTACATGCCTTAAATATTAAATTTGTAGATTTCATTGTGGTACATTTAATGTAAATTCATAGCAGCCTGTACTTAATTCTTCCTTCATTCATTGTCCAAAAATATCTCCTAGTGCTGTAGGTCCTCTGAGGCACAAACTTAACATGCGTGAGTAATCTCATTAATTGTAGCAACAATACTACCCTGAAGCTAAGTGGCAAAATTCATACTGTGCCCACACTACATGAAAAATTAATGTCCATTATGCAAATTGGATGGTGTGGCACTTTCAAACTCTATTCTTTAGGATCAAGTTTTGAATCCTGCCCAGACTGTTGGATATCTAGGTGCATTTCTTCCATGTGGGAAGGATCTTCTCTGTGGTCTACCCAATTTAGATTTGTTGTTAGGTTCCAGTCTCTGTGGGCCAGCTGGGTTCTGCTCTATAAGCTATGAACCAAGTTGCAGAGATGTTCAGATGGTGAGACTGTGACAGGGGGTGCTCTATTTGACAGCAGATTTGTAAATTAACATGTTTATGGGCCTAGAACGCAATCAATTTTCTCTCTCAGAGTTCAGCCAAGGGAGGGAGACCTATGGAACTGCCATCAATTGAAATGTTTCGTTCACCTCAATCTGTTGGCTTTTCAATGCATTGGCCTCTACCAATCAGTGTTCATTTGCCAACCAATCAGCACTGTCTTCTCATACAGTATAAAGTTGTTACTTCCCCTGACATTGGTACTCTTGCCATTGTCCTGATGAGTGCAAAATGAAAAGCTTTGACAAAATGCCTTTTTTCAGCAATATTCAAGTTCTGTATTACCAAATGACTATTAATATACCTGAATGATGAGTGCTGAATTCTATTATGTGGTGTCAAAAGTGAAAGGGTTTTCCATTGTCCAAAGCTAATATTCGCATCTTGATGAGTAAAAGTAAAGCACCAAATATAAATTACAGAACAAAGACAATAAACAGGCATTTGGAACCAATGAAACTTTGTGTTGTCACTTACGTGAATCTACAAAATTATTGAATTAAAGATTATATATATGTCTGTATAGCTTGTGTCTGATATCCATCTGTTAGAATACAAGTATCACAATTTAAAGTGTCAAAAGTGTTTTTTTTAAGAGAAATAGATGATGTTTTAATATCTTCTGATGTCAAACTTCCCTCAACAACAGTAAATAACCATATATTGACCTTAGAGTTGACAACAATTGGATTTCGTAAACAAGCCAAATTAAACACAGTTCAACATTGGCAGCAGTGTAACATTGTGCATTATTTGTACAACACTTCAGTCACTATAAAACATTGTATAATATGATTCACCATGAGCACCAGAAATTTGCTGCTACTTATAATTTTTTGTTTACTCTCATGCCTATATTTGCTAAAATTAGCAAGTGGTGGAACATATCGCCCCAAGCCCTTTGTTGAGAAAAACTTTTGGTGGTTTGTCTGTTTCTAATTGGATGCTTGGGTAAAGAGGCCAATTTTGAGGCTTGGCTGTTTTTGACAAGACGGTTAGGGAGGATTCTTTGTTGGTGCGTCTATTTTTGAGTAGCTGTTTGGTGAAGAAGGACAATTTATTTTTAATATTAAGTGGCAAAACAAAATGGCAGAGCCAGAGGCAACTGTACTCAGGACAAATTTCTCACAACTTTGACTCCAGGATTGTCAGGAATACAGAAAATCTTGCAAACCCTATAGCAAGCTACCAAAAGGCAATTCATAGATTTTTTTCAACAGGATGTTTCAACAACCAAAGTTTAACAGGTATAGGCCAACTCCATCTTTCAATTTCCAGGCACCATGGTGTTTGGAAGATGATTCCACACTGAGGTATAATAATGAAGTATTGCTGCTGGAACAAAGCAGAAGAGATCTTATCTTCCTGGTAGAACCTAACAGCTTTCCTTTAAGCAGCACCATATCTGACGGTATTCTTTTGGCCAAATTTTTATGGAATGATGGCAATCCAGCAAATCTCATCAAAGCTGTAGTGGGCGGATTCTGGCATGGAGCAGACCAACTTCAGCAAGCCCATTAGTCTGTACGGCGATAAATCCAAGCACAAGAGGATTTTCTCTGGTGTCCGTCCAAAAAGGATAACTAAATTCTATTACTGGACAGAAGTGAGAGAAAATTGAAGTCACTGAGGGTGACCAGCAAGAGTGAACTTGTTTGAGCTCTTCCAGTCTGGTAGCATTTTTGTCACATATTTATCCCTGAGTAAGCAGAGAGTAATTAAAATGCCAAGGGAAAATAGTATTGATGTAACTTTGCAATTCTGTTAGAATACTGGCAGGTGGGTTAAATATACAGTGAGTATATGGAGTGTCAGGATCTATAACCCTTCACCACGCGTTTATACATGTCTCGATGGAAACAAGACCTTCACCTTACAATAATGCAGATGAAACAGGTGATCACCTCAGCCTCAATCTTAAACAGCCAAGAATCAAGACAGCATGAACCAGCACATCATGTGAATGAGGTTCCTTACCCAAGCAGACTTGACATTAAGGACCCGGCATCAATGATGTTCGAAATGATATGAAAGCACGCACACACACCATGGGGGATATGGAAGTTGACAAAACCTACCAGAGATACCTGGTTTCAACATCTGCAAAAAGTGGGGGTAAGGACCATGGTGTCACACCTGATAGACAACACAGCTGATCATAAACAGGAGGCAAAAACAAGAGATGTGGAACAGGTGGGATTCTATTTACATTGATGCAAAAGTGTATAACAGGTGGTTAATGCCCATGCCACTGTTGTGCTCCTAGTATTTTTTAATTTCCTAACCCTACTGCTACATCTTATGCATCCCTGACATCCATAGCGGAGGTGGAGGCAGCCTGATGACTGCTACGCCCTAGCGTCTGTGATGAATTTGGCAGGCATCCTTTGGAAGGCCGAGACTTGGAGGGCCCCAGCCTGCTTTAGGTCTCCTGCTGTGGGGCGGGTGCGCCCCCCTCGGCCTGTGGAGCTAGAGGTGAGGGGGCTCAAAAGAAGAGGGGATTGGGATCGGCTGAATACTCCCGGAGTCACCTGGTTGGATGGCCCTGGGGTGTCAGATGCTGATCTCCCTCCCTATGGGCACCTGAGGGCCCCTGGCTGACTCCTTGAGGAGAAGAGGCAGCAGGAGTGAGATCAAGTTGCCCTAACCCCTCTCACTGATGAATGCCACCAGTGCCTACACCAATGAAGAGCAGCTCCTGGCGCAGTGCAGGACTGATGTACTGGACTAAGGTCTCCATGGTGGCTACCACCCAACCAGTGTTGACCTCAGTGTGTTAGCATGCCAGCGCTATAACCTCAGACTGAACTCAGTTGGACTCCTCCATCGTACGTGGCAATCTGAGGAAAGTAGCTGGCCTCTAGCAGTCCTTCAAGTGCCAGCCACCTCAGATGTCCTTGCCTTCACCTGCTGTGGACCAGATTGTGCATTGTGCCCTACAGGCTACTCTAGAACTAGGTCCCACTGAAGTGTGTGTCTCTGCGCTGGTGGAACGTGTGGGTGAGCGCTATGCTGGGTCTTCACCAGTACTCGCCTCTGTATTGCCTTCTGAGGTGCCTTCAGGGCTGGAGATGAGGGCCTGACTAGATGGTTCCCTTGGGCACTTTCCAGAGGTGCCTTTGAAAGAAAGTAGAGATTACTTAAGCATGGCAACTGACAGGAAGATAGCACAATGGACTTGCAATATAGTTGTCTGAAGGATGAGCTGGTGCAGGGTCCTCACTTGGGTTGGTGCTGCCAGTCTCATCATCACCACATGCACATTCTCTGTCCTCTCCAGCCAGTGCAATGGCACACTCCTCATAGGGAGTAAGGACCTTAAATCTGGCCAATCCACCCCGGTCTGGGACCTCCCCCTTCTATTGTGTGCGAGCTTCTCCTGCATAAAGACAAATGGAGAGAGTGTGAGCAGGATACATGCTAAGGCAAGTGATAAGGATGCCTGCCTTATGCAGGCGGTGAGTGGAAGGGTGAATGGGATGAGGATGCGATCTACATGGGAAATGAGTCCAGATGGAGGTGTGAAGTGTGTGTGAGACAGTGAGTGATGATGTGCCTTAAGCTGGCAATGTGTGAGATCTCTGTGGAGTGTCATCCTGCTGCGGCTTGATGGGCTTTTGAGTGTGTGAGTTGAGAGCGATGAGATGGTTGACTTATTCTGCCGGAATGGATGAGATCATTCATCCTCTTTCTGCACTGGATTGCAAACATTTTCTGTGCTGCATTTACGCTGACCGCCGCTGACTGCTTCCCAAGCCAGAGTGGTGTCATTGGTTGATCTCCTCCGGTCATTACTGGGGTACGCAACATCCCGGTGGGCCTCAACAGCTACCAGCAGGTGGCCCGGCAAAGCATTATTAAATCTGGGAGCTGCACAGTTCTTGCCTTTTGGCGCCATGTCTGCCCTGGGGTTTTCCTGGCTTGGAGACTTTGAGAAGGCTGTGTGCGGGTGCAGTTTAAATATGGCGCCCGGAGGAAAGATCCACTGAGGTCACAGTGTGGTGGGCAAATCAAAGGCCGTCAGCCTGCAATCTGACTTGTCCTGTTGTTGCATAATTAATGAGGCAGAAAATGGACAATGCAGTACGAAAACCCACACTCCACTTCTCCCGCCCGCCGTCACACTTAAAACCGGATGGGAAACTCCTGCCCATAGTTTCTTAGTTTAGCACTGCAATCTTTTAGCAGCCTCTTGAAAGTTCATGGATTGGATTATATAATTACAAACAGCAACCTGGAATTGTCCTCCTTCATAACAGCAGGTTCTCAAAACAATTTTATTTTGCCTTTTCCATCTAATAACAGCACTCCCTTCATCTAGTGACCAATGTAATTGTCAATTACGTTTTTGTATAAATCCGTGATAGGTTTGCAAAATGTTCTTCCTGAAAATTAATTGTCAAAAATTGGTGCAAAAGAAAGCTCACCAAGAATTATGATAAAACCCACTTCGTTGTATTCATTCTTGAAATATGTCTGAAATGTTAATAAACAAATAGTGCAAAATCAACAGACCCATAAAACGCAGTTGGCAAGCATTCAATGTTAACAATAAAAAAGCAATTTAATAATACATTTAAGTATTGAATTCCCAGATAAAATCACTGGAGCAATTTAGAAAATTGCACACAGTGCCTGCCAGGAATGAATATCAGGAATTTTGGCGTGATGCTCTCCCATGTTATTCCATCCATTAGAATTATTGGCAGAAAGTTCTGGATAGTGGGCACTTGACTTCCTGATGTGCACCCCCATCAGTTGAGACTCGCTGTACAAGATGAGGGATTTCATAACATGATGCTTCATCCTTTTTTTAAAAATTCGTTTTGTTAAGCTTCCCTAATGACTTAATTGCTGAGTGTACCACCCATGGATGTACTGAGTCACATAACCCATTCTATCTCAGATCCGCTCCTTGATACATGTATTATACTAGAAACTGTATGGTCGGAATTTTCACAGGATGGGGATGACTCTGGAGCCATTTAAAGATGGCAATGGGATCTGATTCTGGGATTCTTGTCTCCATTTCTGTTCCAGCAATTTTCACCAGCGCCAGATAAGGCTGCAGTTAGTGAGCCCACACCCTGCACTCCCGAACTGGCTGGCTCCATTGTTGGGGTAGGCACCTCTTAGCCCCCTGCAATTTTCATCAAGTCGGGCCAGCTTCCTTATGACTCATGGTTCACAACCCCTTAGAAGAGACTCATGAACCTAATAGTCTGCATTTGGGAAAATTTAAAAGGTCTTATCCATGCCGCTCATGCCCTTCCATGTTCCCTCCATGCCAAGTCAATGCCCTTCCATGCACATTCACCCAATATGTACTATGTACATAACTGATGAGCATACCTAAAAATGAGATGTCAACTGATGAAGCTATAACACAGGACTACTTGCTTGCCAAACAGCATAACCAGCAAGTGATAGACAGAGCTAAGCGATCCCACAACCAACAGGTCAGATCTAAGCTCTGTAGTTCTGTCACATCCAGTTGTGGATGGTGGTGGACAATTAAACAACTCACTGGTGAAGGAGGCTCCTCAAATATCCCCATCCTCAATGAGGGGGGAGCCCAGCACATCAGTGTAAAAGATAAGGTTGAAGCATTTGCTACAAACTTCAGCCAGAAGTGCCAAGTGGATGATCCATCTCGGCCTCCTCCAGAGACCCCAGCATCACAGATGCCAGTCATCAGCCAATTCGGTTCACTCCATGTGATATCAAGAAATGCCTGAAGGCACTGGATACTGCAAAGGCTATGGGCCCTGATAATATTCCGGCAATAGTCCTGAAGACTTGTGCTCCAGAACTTGCTGTACCCCTAGCCAAGCGGTTCCAGTGTAGCTACAGCACTGGCATCTGCCCTGCTATGTGCAAAATTGCCTGGGTATGTCCTGTACACAAAAAGCAGGACAAATCCAAACCAGCCAGTTACTGCTCCATCAGTCGACTCTCGATCATCAGAAAGTAATGGAAGGGGTCATCAACAGCGCTATCAAGCGGCACTTGCTTAGCAATAACCTGCTCACTGATGCCCAGTTTGGGTTCCGCCAGGGTCACTCAGCTCCTGACCTCATTACAGCGTTGTTTCAAACAAGGACAAAAGAGCTGAATTCCCGAGGTGAGGTGAGGGTGACTGGCCTTGACATCAAGGCCACATTTGACTGAGTGTGGTATCAAGGAGTCCTAACAAAACTGGAATCAATGGGAATCGGGGAAAACTCTCCATTGGTTGGAGTCATACCAAGTACAAAGGAAGATGGTTGTGATTGTTGGAGGTCAATCATCTCAGTTCCAAGACATCACTGCAGGAGTTCCTCAGGGTAGTGTCAGAGGCCCAACCATCTTTAGCTGCTTCATCAATGACCTTCCTTCCATCATAAGGTCAGAAGTGGGGATATTTGCTGATGATTGCACAATGTTCAGCACCATTCACAACTCCTCAGATGTCCAAATGCATCAAGACCTGGACAAAATCCAGGCTTGGGCTGACAAGTGGCAAGGAGCATTCGCGCCACACAAGTGCCAGGCAATGACCATCTCCAACAAGAGAGAATCTAACTATCGCCCCTTGATGTTCAATGGCATTACCATCACTGAATCCCCCACTATCAACATCTTGGAGGTTACCAATTACCAGAAACTGAACGGGACTAGCCGTATAAATACTATGGCTACAAGAGCAGGTCAGAGGCTAGAAATCCTGTGACAAGTAGCTCACCTCCTGACTCCCCAAAGCCTGTCCACCATCTACAAGGCGCAAGTCAGGAGTGTGATGGAATACACCCAACTTGCCAGGATGAGTGCAGCTCTCACAACACTCAAGAAGCTCGACGTCGTCCAGGACAAAGCAGCCCGCTTGACTGGTGCCACATCCACAAACATTCACTCCCTCCACCACCGACAATCAGTAGCAGCAGTATGTACTGTCTACAAGATGCATTGCAGGAATTCACCAGGCTCCTTAGACAGCATCTTCCAAACACATGACAACTACCAGCTAGAAGGACAAGGGCAGCAGATAGATGGGAACTCCAGCATCTGGTAGTTCCCCTCCAAGTCACTCACCACGCTGACTTTGAAATATATCACCGTTCCTTCATTGTCGCTGGGTCAAAATCCTGGAACTCTCTCCCTAACAGCACTGTGGGTGTACCTACACCAATTGGACTGCAGCAGTTCAAGAAGGCAGTTCACCACCACCTTCTCAAGGACAACTACAGATGGGAAATAAATGCTGGCCCAGCCAGCAAAGCCCACATCCCGTGAATGAACAAAAAGAATAACATTGGCAAGTTTGGAACTGCTAAAAAGAAAAAGTACCCATTCACAAATCTTGCTTTTAAAAAAAAAGTTGCTTTTCCTACAACCCTACAAAGATGTCAATCAGACAGACCGTTAAAGTATCAATAACAGGGGCTTCCAACACTTCACACTTGTTAATCTTGTCCGAATAAACAAAGATCACAGAACCGCTTAAAGATTTCAATCAAGCAAAGTCAACAATTCACTTGTCAAAACAGATTCTCTGCTGAGCTAAAGGGCAGAACGTTACCCTTGGTGGAGGTGCTAGGTTACAGCAGGCAGGGGCAGTTGGGAAGCCGAACTGCTGCCCGCGATTGGCACTGTACTGCAATTTCACGCTGGCAGGTTAATTAAGGTACGCCCAGCATGAAATGCGAGCTCCAGCGCTAAATGCTGCTTGTGCAGGTTGTGGGGTGTGGGGGGGGGGAGGTGGTGGCTGGTGAGGGTTCATATCCCCTCAAGTGACTCTGTCACATGAGCAGGGACATGTTATTAATGAAAAATTAAAGTTTTTATTTGCTTTTGGAAACCTCATCCCACCCCTGGATGAGGTTTCCAAAAAACACAAAGGAAAGGATTACTTGGCCTTTTTACCTGCTTGCCAACCGTCTTTTAACTGTCGGCGAGCGCGCTGCCAGCTCTGGTGCATGCTCGCAGATGGCACTATCGTGCAACTGCACATTGACGTCGGCATGCTCGGCCGACGTCTGCACGTGTCATTTCGTGGTCGAGCAGGTTAGGCACATGCCCAACCGCCAAGCGAAAATTTCTACCCAATGATTTTATTGATCTGGGCTCTCAGCTAAGCATGTATAATAAGGATAGGTGGAAACCCAGATGGTCATTGAGGGCTTGACATTCAACAGTTTGAAAACAAATAGAGGAAAGGTTGTTTTTCCAATCACTTAATAAGGCAAAATCAAAACTGCCAAAGTGTAGCATACCCAAGTGTCTGTGAGAAATGCAATTTCATTAATATCAGCAAGGAACTACTGGATGTGGCAATAATTACCTTTTGTCATGCATCAAAAGCAGCTAACAAATCATTTGCCCCTGACAGATTTTGAAAAGTTTAAAAACCCACTCTGAAGGGTTTAATTCCTGGAAAAATATCTCATTGAAGGCCATAACAATGACAATTTTTGACAAGTGCTCAGAGTCATTGTTGACTGCCTCAGGGCAAACCAATTTTTCATTATTTCCATTATTTGTACATGCAAATGGAATGACACCTGCTTCAGGCACAGGTAAAGGACTCCTCTTGTTTGGCTTTACCAATATGGCAGATGGTATACTTCAAGTTAGTGGTTTGAGCGCACTTTCTGCCCACCATTTTGGGGACTTGGGAAGCCACTTACTTTGTGAAAAACTAACTCTGCACAGCCCAATTTCTCTGTCCATGTATTTCATACATGCCATTTTGTGCACTTCACCAATCTTTCAGTAGGGAGATTGAAAGCGTTTTAGGGAGACAAGACCCGATACAAATCCTTATGCTGCCTTATTTTGTTAGTGACAAGTGAACATAAAAAAATACTGAAAACTCACTTAGTTTACTCAACTTCAAAATATCACCCTATGAATAAGGAAGAAAATAAAATCTTGCCAGAAAACCCCAAGTAAATAGTTTAAATTACCTCTTTGTAGTCAGCCTTCTTAGAGGCCCAAAGTTAAAATGAGCAAGTTTGTCCTTGCTGGACCTGGCACTCTTCTCAGACCTAACAGGATAACTGCCGATTTACATTTTGTTTCCTTTTTGGCTCTTCTGACACAGGAGGTGGATATGTTGAATTCTTGATTTCTTGATTCAGTGATTTTCCAATAAACCTAGTTATTTGATCTCTGTATTTACAAATGCGGATTCTCAGGAAAAAAGCAATGCTGTCTTTAAATGGATTGTTATCCCAATGATAAAATGTGTGGATGCTCACTGTGATTACTAAGGCAACTTTCATTATCTAAAGCACTTCAGTTCAACCACTTTGTCTGCATCCTAACCTATATTTCCAAGTACTGTCATATTGTGAATTTTTCTATTTAGAAGTATAGTCAAATTAATGGTAGTGCTTTTAATATAATTTACACAAAGTACCTCAGAAATCCGCCAAAAAATCACTGATTTATGTGGCGTCAGTAGACTCAATGCACAACATGTCCACTAATGCAAAGCAGCAATCAACAAAATCAGGAGAGTGAGATAGAATCATATAGCTAAAACAGTGGAACAGAACTTAGAGGAAGTCTTGACCAAATTGTACAGTACTCCAGTCTGACCACACCAACCGTGTCCAGTTCGAAACCTGAGATGCAAGAGAAGATATTCAAGCATTGGAGTGAATGCAACCATGATGTATGTGGTTGATCTCTAATGCCAGGGCTCTGATATATGAGGAACGATAGGTGAAATCTAAAATTTTTAACCTTGAAAGGAATCTCTAAAATGTGATCCTGTAAAATATTACATGGTTAACAGCAGGAAAGAAGAGAATCTGGAAAATTACTTTAAATTACATGAACAAGACAAAGAGACACAGGCTGGGATTTTACTAATAGGGGTTAAGTCCTGATATTGGGACCAAATGAAGGTCACAAGTCCACGCTGCTGAACAACAGGACTACGGTGGCAATCTTTCTAGATGCAACCTCTTAATTGCCCACCAACAGGTCCACTGTCCAATTAAGGATGCTGGGCTGTTTCTCCATGCTGCTGGCCCAATCAGAGGGCCAGCAGCTCTGCAGCCATGGCAGTGACAACCATTCAGGCAGACCCTGCTAAGTTTGCAAAGAGAACAAAGGGTGCCTCTATTTTGAGGCACCCTTACAGAGGAGGAAGACAAATCATTTTTCTCCCGGGGCTTGCACAGCAGGCCCTGGCAATCGGGTGTGAGGTGTGGGGCAGTGGCGAGGGGGGATAACCTCTCCAGCGGCAGCATTGGCACTGTGGGGGCAGCCATTACTGCTGGGGTCTCCTCTTTGAGCCATGGAGCCTCTGGATGTGAGTCTGCCCACACCACCACCCTCCCCATTGGAAGCCACTGGGAAGCCGCCCCCATGCAGCTGATTGACTCCCTATGTGGTGGGGTGCCTCTCTGCTGCCGGCAAATTGCCAGTGGCCTGGGAAATGGCCTCAACTGGGCTTTCAATTATACAGATTGCTGGCCTGCTGCCATTCCCACTAAAATGGTTTGCTGGTGGTCTGCATTGAGGAGCCCTCTCATTGTGGTTCCCCAGGATTTTATTGGCCTCTTACCTCGTAGCCTTCCACCCGAGAGACAGCAAAACCTTGCCCACAGGTTCAAATGAGTAAAAGGCAAATTTAGGACTGAGATGGTAGTTTTGCTTCCCACAAAAAAAAGTCAATACCTTAAATAAGCAATGAAGGCAAAAGATCTAGAATTATTTAACAACCAATTGGATGTCACTCTGGAGTGAAATTCAGATATTCCTGGATGGATGGATTAAGTTTGCCTCAATGATTTGCCTCAACTGTAATGACAAGATCCTACTCTCTAAAGATTCTTCCTGCACTTTCCTTGTGTTCCTAGAGAAGATGAAAAACAAGCTGATACCTGAAAGACAATTTTTCCCTCGACTCAAGCCTCTAACAATTCAATCTATTGCTAATTTTTGGACCAGATTTTGCCAGCAAAATAAGTGAGATTTATTGTCCTTGCTGTTAATTCTGCATAAATGGTACAGCAACTTCTTGCAGTGGACAGAAGCATGGTTAAATGTAAATAAAGAAAAGTTACTGTCCAAGTTGTACCACTCCAGCATTGTCTTGCAAACACAGGATTTCATTCTCTGCCTCACTATTGACATACATTGAATAGTGTAAAGTTGCTGTCTTTGCATGGTGAATCCAAACTGAACTCACCACAGTAAAATTAGTGCTAGTCATTACCAGCATAAATATGATTTTAATGATGAGGTAAGTGTTAATGACTGCCAATCAACCTTGACACCAATAATTAAATATCAGAGGTTTGGAGTCTTATTCCTCAAGGTTGTGAATTGTTTTAGGAGAGTTTAAAAATATTAAATTTTACTTTTGATTTTTTTGTCTTGTCCTTTTTGTTCTGTTTCTCTGAATTCAATTTTATTTTCCTTATTTTATTTCACTCTGTTTCTCTTTCTGAAACTGATTTGACATGGAATTCAAACTCCTCAGTCGTTCCTCTGATCATTTCCCAATCACTAAATATTGATTAAGGTCATACCCTGTTGATTGTCTTTATCACTCAGGTCCCAGTTGCCCTTTTCCCTCACTGTGCTATTATCAGCTCACGCTTCCAGCAAATTATTGGGCAAAAATTTGAGCTGAATCTTGCAGTGGCAAATCTATCTAACAGCAGATGACATTAGATGCCCTGCTGCAACAAAATCTGGATGGAATTTAGTTCCCCCAGCCTGTGTGCCAGATCACTGGCTCCATCCCACCCTTAGGCGATTTTCCCAGATGGAGAAGGATTATCCACTTGCAAGTGATGCGTAGCCAATTGACCCAACTAAAGGCCTATTAAAGCCAGTTAACAGAGACCGACTGGATTTTCCAGTCAGCCTCCAGGTTCCCAGAGGTGCAGGGGACATCTGTAGGTGGCCAACTGGCGGCTGACCAGGCACTCCAGGCAAGATTAGAAGCTCTTTCTGCTTGCGTAGGTGCAAAAACAACTGCAGGTTGACCTGTGAAGGGCCTCCCCTCACGACCCCTCCCCCTACCCCCATTGTGTTGGTCCG
Organism: Carcharodon carcharias; assembly: GCF_017639515.1. Lineage (NCBI taxonomy): Eukaryota > Metazoa > Chordata > Chondrichthyes > Lamniformes > Lamnidae > Carcharodon > Carcharodon carcharias. The sequence goes on from NC_054482.1 coordinate 50,127,821, forward strand.
GCTACAAAGGCCATTTTTTATTGAAATTTTAAAAAGGTTGGAGAGAGGGCACCATTATTTTGGAATGCGCTCTCCCTCACCTACTTACTTTAGCATCCTGCTGCTGGATTCAAGCAGGAAGATCTCTGATTGGTCATCCAGCTTCGTGACCCCACCTGTCAACCTTAATTGGATGGCAAGTCCACTCTCTGGTCATTAATGGGTCACTCTGGGAAAAATCACAATGACTGATTGTTTCCTACACAATGCAGGATTTTAACCCCCATTTGAGCCTGACGGCAGGGTTCCGTAGCTCACAGGAGAAGCCTGCCCATTGTCTTTCTCCATTTTACATATTGCTTAGGACATTTCTCTTCTGAATCATCATCTTTGTTTTTTCTCCCAAGCTCTAAATACACTATCTTGCATTCTCTTTCTCCTCCCTGCATTAATGTGAATATTTAAGACACTATCTTCTATACCTAATTTTTCAGGACCTCAAAACCAGTCCTCAGCACTTCCTTTCTTCTCACAGCCAACAGATTTTTAAACCCAAGCCACTCATCTTGCCACTATTTTTGTATAATCTAATTTAAAGCTCTCCTAACCTGGTGAGGTCTAGCACAACGGGCCTTTGACCTTTCACCAAGGTATCTCAATAAGAAAATGGTGGATGAAGGTAAAACCATAATTTAAACCAACATGAGAATTTATTAGTTTTGTCCCTTGTTTCTGGGATAAATTGAACTTTTGAAATTTATCTCAAAAAGAGATATGCGATATAAAATCAGAAAATGCTGGAAAAACTCAGCAGGTCTGGTAGCATTTGTGGAAAGAGAAACCGAGTTAATAGTTCAAGGCTGTATGACTCTTCCGAGCTAAAGAAATATGATGGAATTTATATTGTTTAAGAAGGGGCAGAGCAGATAGGGCAAGATAGAAGGTCAGGGATAGAGGGGAGCTGAAGAGAGATTGACAAAGATGTCATGGACACAAGGCAAAGGGCGTATTAATGGTAGTGTTAAAGACTAAAGAAGGTGCTGAAAGTGGCATAAAGGTGAGATAGCAATATGTGTTAATGACAGGAAAAGAGATATGAAATGTTGGCTAAAGAGATTGAATCAACTGCTGAATAACTGCTCAGCAAAATAAAAACGAAAAAAAACCTTTTGAGAAAATATGGGTTTGTCAAATTCAAGCTGAAAGAAGTCACCGTCTTTGGCTAAAATGAAAGAATGGATGTAAAATATTTAATTGAACAAAAGTTATGCTTGGGTCAGGAATACATATCCAATCATTATATTTTTGAGTCAAAAGTTCCGCATTAAGAGAATGGGTTGGCAATGCTTATACAAATAGCCCCCGCATATCAACTGCATAAACTAATCCTGGCAGATTAGAAGTATAATGTTCAAAAGAACAGTTGGAGTTCCCAGAACCTTACCAAGAAGGACTCATGTCCTTGAGTGGGTCAATTAAGGCCCGCCCAGTGTGACATCTGCCAGGAAGCGCTATGCGCTCCCTGTGCGGGCGGGGGATTCCCTGAATTAGAGGACTTTCCTCTAATATTAATGATAACTGTGGCTTCCATCTTTTTGGTGCTTCAATGTATGTGGTCATTTTACTAGCGGGAACAGTGAAAGGGGGACACAATATATAATTTACATTTTACAATTGAAAAATTTCAAGTTATTAGTAAGATAGGGAACATGGAATTAATTGAGCTGGGTAGGTGGGGGGGCACAGAGAATCTGAAATTAACGAAGTTAAGGTCCACTAATCAAGAGTCCAGTCAGACAGCAAGGATGAAACAGAACAATGAGCCATTTAAAGACTTAACTCAGAGACTTTCAGACACAGCTATAAGTTAATTCAATAGATCCTCAATTTTGCATTGAAAGCAGATGGCCAACACAGCACTTACCTTAATAAGAGATGAAATGTAAGCTTCCATTAAATGTATCAAGCCTAAATGGGTCACAGGTGTCCTTGCAGGTAATAGCCAGCAGCTTTAAGCTAAACTATCTGTTAATGAAAGCTAGATACCATATTAATTCTGCTTGGCCTAAATAGCCAAGTGGTCATAGTACTGGGCTTGTAATCCCAAGATCAAGAGTTCAAATCTCACAATGGCAAACAATGTAACTTCATCTGAAAAAACAGATGGAAACATGTTTGTACTCAAAAGAATTTAAAAGATTATCAAGAGTTCAAATCTCACAATGGTAAACTATGAAACATTGTCCCTAACATCAGAGAGTATTACACTCATCAGATGTTTCATTTATTTAAAAGATTTAAAAGATTATCAAGAGTTCAAATCTCACAATGGTGAAACAATGTAACTTCATCTGAATAGGAACAGATAGAAACATGTTTGTACTCAAAAGAGTTACCGTGTTAGTTCTGTAGAAGTAGTCTCTAGTAGTGACTGAATCTAATGTTAGGTTTGCATTATTATTTTATGAAATTGTGAAATTTGCCACACACCCACATTTTAACCATCCGTCACATCTGAAAGATTCCAAATCTTATTACTGAGAAATTGATCCAGGTATACTGTTTGCCTGAAGTGAAGTGCACACTCTCTCTCTGTACAGAAGTAGCAACTAAATTTGCACAGTTGCCTGGCACAGAGTGAAAACAGAATGCTTTGGATTCTGTAAATCTGAAATAAAAATAGAGGGCAGAATTTTCCCCCCATTGGGGGGGAAGTTCAGGAGTGGACGCATGGAGGCGCGCCTCTGATCGGCGCCCCCCATTGGGGGCGTGCCGCCATTTTACATGAGTGGGCCAATTAAGGCCTGCCCAGTGTGACATCTGCCAGGAAGCGCTATGCGCTCCCTGTGCGGGCGGGGGATTCCCTGAGCCGAGACTGCGCTCTTTCATGCATGCGCACATTAAAAAATTTTAAAAACATAAAATAAAATTCCCTGACATGTCCCCCCATGTGACACTGTCACATGAGTTGGGACATGTCCATCACTTTTAGTTACACTTTTATTCAATATTTTAAAGCCTACTTAAAACCTCATCCTACCTGTGGATGAGGTTTCATGCTTTTTCCAATGCCCACCAGGGTTCCCAGCCTGCCCACCAACCTTAAGGTTGGACGGGTGGGTCCACTCATTACGCTAATTGCTTTGTCAATGGCCTCATTTGGCCATTGACAGGTCAGCGGGCGCACAGCTGATTCGGCTGAGTCCCCGCTGACCTGAAAATCTAAATGAGGCAAGGTGATATCGGGAGTTCCGCCTGACGTCACCGCAAGTCATTTTATGCATTGGCGAGCGGGCCCCACCACCCCCCCTCCACTCACCGACCAGGAAATCCTAAAAAATGGAGAACGACAGCTCTATCCACTCAGATCCCATCAATGAGCCAGTCTGGTTTGTCTATCATTTAGTGCCTTGGAGTTCTCCAGATGTACCTGACACATATATCAGATTACTAAATTTACTGAGAATATCAATAGGATTTCAATAGGGGAACTGATAGAACCGATCATTAAGGAGGTTGTAGCTGGGCACTTAGAAGAACTCAAAGCAATCCAAGAGTCAGCATGGTGTTATGAAAGGGAAATCATGTTTAACCAATTTATTGGAGTTTTTTGAAGGAGTAACATATTCAGTGGATAAAGGGAAGCCTGTAGACGTCCTGCACTTGGATTTCCAAAAGGCATTTGAAAAGGTGCCACATCAAAGGTTATTAGGGAAAATCAAAGTGCATGGTGTAGGGGTAACATATTAGCATGGATAGAAGATTGGCTGGCTGGCTGGCAGAAAGCAGAGAGTATGCACAAATGGGTCTTTGTTGGATTGGTAGGATGTGATGAGTGGAGTCCCACACATGTCTGTGTTGGGGCCTCAACTTTTTACGATTTACATCAATGACTTAGATGAGAGGAGCAAAGACATGGTAGCTAAATTTGCAGATGACACAAGATAGGTGGGAGAGTATGTTTTGAAGAGGACATGCGGAGGTTGCAGATGGATATAGATAGGTTGAGTGAGTGGGCAAAAATCTGGCAAATGGAGTTTAATGTGGTAAAATGTGAAGTTGTTCACTTTGGCAGGAAGAATAAAAAAGCAGAATATTACTTAATTGGAGAATGGCTGTATAATTCTGAGGTGCAGAGGGATCTAGGTGTTCTAGTACATACTAACAAAACGTTAGTATGCAGATACAGCAAGTAATTAAGAAAGCTAATGGAATGCTATCCTTTATTATGAGGGGGATTGAACATAAAAGTAAGGATATTATGCTTCAGTTATACAGGGAATTGGTGAGTCCACACCTCGAATACTGTGTGCAGTTTTGGTCTCCTTATTTAAGGAAGGATGTAAATGCACTGGAGATGGTTCAAAGGAGGTTTACTAGATTGATTCCTGGAATGAGTTGATTGTCTTATGAGGAAAGGTTGGACAGACTGGGCTTGTTTCCACTGGAGTTTAGAAGAGTGAGGGGTGATTTGATTGAAGTATACAAGATCCTGAATCGCCTTGACAAGATGGACATTGAGGGGATGTTTCCTTTTGTGGATGAGTCCAGAACTAGGGGGCACTGTTTTAAAATTAGGGGTCGTCCTTTTAGGACAGAGATGAGGAGAAATTTTTTCTCTCAAAGGGTTGTGCAACTTTGGAACTCTGCCTCAGAAGGCGTTGGAGGCGGGGTCATTGAACATTTTTAAGGCAGAGGCAGGTGGATAGATTCTCGTTTGGCAAGGGAATCAAAGGTTATCGGGGGTAGATGGAAATGTGGAAATTGAAACACAAGAAAATCAGCCATGATCTTATTGAATGGTGGAGCGGGCTTGGGGGGCCAAATGGTCTACTATGTTCTTAATATCATATTTCCAGGTGAGTCTGCTTGAAGGCAACACAAGCCCAAATGAATAAGAGTTGAAACCTTCCCTGAAGAGAGCAGCAAATTGACTACATGTGGATTAATCTCTATAAAAGTAAATTTCCAGCTCTATCCAGTTAAATACATTGGTTGTCAAACACCATTTTGTCTCCTTGAACGATGGCCATTGATAAAGGCTTTTCATGACCAGTGCAGATTGCTTAGACTCCATGTAATTGGGAATGTACTCAAAATTGATCTTTTAAATAAAAATCCATGTAAAATTAGTAAAAACTTAATGGTACAATCACTGGCAATGTGGCCAATTCAATTCCTGCCAATCATAATCAACTATTTTTGTTCCAAATTATCTAGGGAAAGTACTTGCACAAGGAAATTCAAGGTGAGGAAAAGGGAAGACACTATAACAGGAACCAGCTTTCTGTTTTCATGAGTAAACATAGGAACAGGGATAGACTGTTCAGCATCTCAAGCCATCCAATTAGATCATGGCTGATCTGTATCTCCTCCATTTACGCACCTTAGCACCAAATCCTTGAATGCCCTTATCTAACAAAAATTACCCTTAATAAATATTACCATGCTTACTTAGGTGAAAGTTTCCATGCTTATTTAAAACAGCAAATCATTCAATTAGGTGACAAGAAAACTCTTAAATGAACTCTTTAACTTTGCAATGAAATATCTCTATGTATGGATGCTTTTTCACAATTTTAAATACATGCATGACCCACGAGATTGTTCTCCTGACCATGCAAAGACTGAGATCCAATTCAAAAAATGGGTAAAAAAAATGTACAAGACTAAGAATGCAACAGATAATCTTGATATGTGTGAGGCTCAATTGCCTACTGCATGTAAAATATTCCATCCTATTATAAAACATCCAGTTTGTAAAGGAAAGGTATCATTAAATATGACAGCGTCCACAAAGGTAAATAATTTCAGTTTTGCCTCTCACTCTGATTGAACAACGGATTCTGATATTGCCCTATGTGCACCTTTAGACAAAAATAATCTGATGAAGCAAGTCACAAATCTCTAATCAACATCTGGCCTGAAAACTGTGAGAATGAAAGAAGGATGAGAGAATACTGTTTAGTATATCTGCAGTATTAATAATGGTGTGCAGATGTGTACGAGGGTGTTTCAATGTGGCCCTGTCAAGGAAAATTCTCTGCTGCATTTTCATAAAGTCAGTTGCAAGTTTTATTTTTTGCATCTGCTGCATGCTTTGATATTGTTGTAAATTAATACCAAAGTGTAGAAGTACAGCTCCAATTTCTGAGTTTCCCGTTAATGTTGCATTGAAGTGCTTTAATGATAACACTGCTAAATAGTAATGTATTGAAAACAGGTGAGGAAATGGCAATCATCAGGAATTTTAATATAAATCAGAATGCACCAAGTCTCATTCAGAATTACAAGGTCATAGTTTAATATAATAAGTCTTCAGTAATCACTCCTTAAATCTAAAAAGCAAATAGTTAAACCATATTGGAAGTTGGGCCTGCTTGCCTTTAAGAGAATTACCCCTCAAGCTATCACTAACTTATGTTGAGCAAAAGGAAAAAGAACATTACGGTGTATAATGTTAAATGGTTTGATTGTAAAACTTTTTACAGGTATACACATGTAAAAGCATAGAGAGAATTTTGAGCTGTTCATAATTTACATATTTTGGCCTTCCATTTTTAAATAGCTTTCTGTGGTACCGAGGTGGTTGATATGGATTATAAGAATCATTAGATACTGACAACTTGAAAAAATGATTTAAGTAAGTGAACCACAAATAATTGTAAGTTTATACACGTGGGTTCAAGAGTTGCCTTTTTTTAAAAGGAGAAACTAAGATTTTTTTCATTTTGGTAAAAAGACATTATCACACAACCATTCTCTTTGAAGGTACTTTAGCCTCTGTTATTGACTGTTAAATGTTCCAACAGATTCAGACTTTTGTTTCTGCTTGATTCTTAAGTTCATGAACAACTCTGGAGTTGTATGCTCAGAGGAATCATGGCCAGGATTTTAAAGATGGTAGGATTACCTGTCTCGCCATCTGAAGAGTTGGCGGAGAACTGCCTGCACTGCAGCCATTTGGCTGCAGGCGAGACTCAGGAGGAAGTCCTGACTGAGAGAGCTGCTGGTTAATCTGATTGGCCACCAGCTCTCCAGTCTCTGCAGCATTAGGAGCTGCAGTGGACAGGATTGGGACTGCATGCAGCCAAAGTCCCGGGATTCCAGGAAAAGGTACATTTTGGGTGTCTCAGTGTGGGGAGAGTAGGGGAGACATTTGGGGGTGGACAGCGGGGGATTGGGATGTCTGGGGAGAGGCTAGGTATAGGTGGGCGGGGAAGAGGGAGGTCCAGCGGTTTGCGGACCTTAAGGGGGGGGGAGGGGCATCCAAAGGGGAGGGGAGGGTGCCAAAATTTAAAAGGGGGCTTCTGATGGAGGCACCCTCCCCCCACCTTCCACCCCGAGGCCTAATCCTGATTATTTTCAGGCTTCCCCTATCAACTGGGAAATCCTCTCGCCAGCCTAAAAATTGATGCTGGGCAAGGAATGGCCCTTAAGTGGTCAATAATTGGCTACTTAAGGGCCTCAATTGGGGCAAAGTCTGAGGCCTTATTTGTCTGAGTGTAAAATTTCTGAGAGGTCGGGGTGGGCGGGAACCCACCAGGAAGTCCATCCATGCTATTTCACATTCATTGCACCTACAAACCCACAAGAGATGAAATGTAAATTTCAGGCCCGTGTGTTTTGCAAAAAAAAAATCTGGATTAAATTGCAGTGATCAAGATTTTGGATGCATGCTGCTGGATCTGGACATCTAGAACATCAGGATGGCTGACATGTCACCAGCTGCCCTGTGTGGCCTCAATCTGAGTTTCTTCACAGAATCATGGAATTGTTCTGGTGCAGAAGGAGGCCATTCAGCCCATCGTGTCTGCACCGGCTCTCTGAGCATTCTAACTTAGTGCCAATCCCCTGCCTTTACCCCGTAACCCTGCACATTGTTTCTATTTAAATAATCATCCGATACCCTCTTGAATGCATCAATTGAACCTGCCTCCACCACACTTCCAGGCAGTGCATTCCAAACCCTAACTACTCGCTGTGTGAAAAAAGTTTTTCCTCATCTCGCATTTGCTTCTTTTGCAAAACACTTTAAAAGTGTGCCCTCTGGTTCTCAATCCATTTACAAGTGGCAACAGTTTCTCCCTATCTACTCTGTCCAGACGCCTCATGATTTTGAAAACTTCTATCAAGTCTCCTCTTAGACTTCTCCTCTCCAAGAAAAACAGTCCCAACTCAGTCTAGTGACTGAATTTCCTCCTCTATCACCATGGCTTGGGCAGCATCTACCTCGTAGGTAAAGACAGAGGAAAGTATTCATTTAACACCTCAACCATGCCTCTTGAAACTATGTGTAAATTTCCTTTTTGGTCCCTAAGTGGCCCTACTCCTCCTTTGACTACCCTTTTACTAATGATGTGCTTATAGAATACTTTAATGACTTATGTACATAAACACCCAGGTCTCTCTGCTCCTGCACATCCTTTAGAATAGTATCCTTTATTTCATACTGTCTCTCCATGTTCTTTGTACCAAAGTGCATCACCTCACACTTCTCCACATTGAACTTTATCTGCCATCTATCTGCCCACTCCACCAATGTGGCAATGTACTTTTGAAGTTCTACATTGTCCTCACAGTTTACAATTCTCCCAAGTTTTGTGTCATGCACAAACTTTGAAATTGTCCCCTGCACACCAAGACCTAGATCATTTATATATATCAGGAAAAGCAAGGGTCCCAATATTGACCCCTGGGGAACTCCACTACAAACCTTCCGGTCCAAAAAATACCCATTAACCATTACTGTCTGTTTCCTATCCTTCAGCCAATATTGTATCCACATTGCTACTGTCTCTTTAATTCCATGACCTGTAACTTTCCTCACAATTCTGTTGTGTGGCATTGTATCAAACATCTTTTGGAAGTCCACATACACCACATCAACGGCCTTGCCCTCATCGACCATCTCTGTTACCTGTTCAAAAAACTCCAGCAAGTTGGTTAGACACAATTTTCCTTTAATAAATCCATGCTGACTCTTCCAAATCAATCCAAATTTTTTCATGTGACTATTAATCCTATCCTGAATAATTGTTTTGAGAAGTTTCCCCACCACCAAAGTTAAACTGAATGATTTGTAAATCGCAGGGCAGATCTTGACAATCTTTTCTGAACAAGGCCGTAATGTTTACAATTCCCCAGTCCTCCAGTGCCTCCCCCGAATCCAGCGAATATTGAAAGATTATTGCCAGTGTCTCTGCAATTTCTACTCTCACTTCCTTCAATATTCTTTGATGCATCTCATCTGGTCCCGGTGTCTTATCAACTTTAAGTACCAACAACTTATCCAATACCTCCTCCTTAACAATTTTAAACCCTTCTAGTGACTGAGTTTCCTCCTCTATCACCATGGCTTGGGCAGCATCTACCTCGTAGGTAAAGACAGAGGAAAGTATTCATTTAACACCTCAACCATGCCTCTTGAAACTATGTGTAAATTCCCTTTTTGGTCCCTAAGTGGCCCTACTCCTCCTTTGACTACCCTTTTACTAATGATGTGCTTATAGAATACTTTGGGATTTCCTTTTCTGTTAGCTGACAGTCTTTTTTCATAATCCTTCTTTGCTTCTTATATTTGTTTTTTCACATCCTCTCTGAACCTTCTGTATTCAGCTTGGTTCTCAATTGTATTTGCTACTTGACACCTATTGTAAGCACACTTTTTCTTCTTTAACTTAATTTCTATCTCTTTTGTCATCCAAGGAGCTCTGGATTTGTTTGTCCTACCCTTGCCTTTTGAGGGGACATAGCTTGACTGTGCCCAAACCACCTCCTCTTTGAAGGTAGCCCATTGTTCAGCTATTGTTTGATTCCAGTCTATCTTGCCCCATGAAGTTCGCTCTCTGCCAGTTGATTATACTTAATCTGGATTGGCCAATATCCTTTTCCGCTGTCATCCTAAACTTAGCTGTCCCCTAAATGTTCCCCCACTGTCACTTGATCTGCTTGGCCCACTTCATTCCCAAGAACCAGGTCTAGCAGTGCCTCCTTTCTTTTGGACTGGACACGTACTGCTGTAGGAAATTCTCCTGAACACAATCTAGGAACGTTTGTCCCTCACCGCCCCTTACACTATCCCAGTCTACGTATGGGTAATTAAAGTCCCCCATTATGATTACTTTATGATGTTTACACCTCTTTGTAATTTCCTTTCAGATTTGTTCCCCTATATCCTTCCCACGAGCTGGTGGTCTATACGTCACACCGAGCAATGTAGTTGCACCCTTCTTAGAGTCATAGAGTCAGAGAGGTCTACAGCACAGAAAAAGGCCCTTCGGCCCATCAAGTCTACGCCAGTCAAACAAGTACCTAACTGTTCTAATCCCATTTTCCAGCACTAGGCCCATAGCCTTGAATGCCATGGCATCACAAGTGCACATCCAAATACTTCTTAAATGTTATGAGAGTTTCTGCCTCTACTATCTTTTCAGGCAGTGAGGTCCAGATTCCCACCACCCTCTGGGTGAAAAAATTCTTCCTCACATCCACTCTAAACCTCCTGCTCTTTACTTTAAGTCTATGCCCCCTGGTTATTGATCCCTCTACCAAGGGGAAAAGTTCCTTCCTGTCTACCCTATTTATGCCCCTCATAATTTTATGCACCTCAGTCATGTCCCCACTCAGTCTCCTCTGCTCCAGGGCAAATAACCCCAGTCTATCCAATCTCTTCTCATAACTAAAACTCTCCAGACCTGGCAGCATCCAGGTAAATTTCCTCTGCACTCTCTCTAGTGCAATCACATCCTTATTCCTTAGCTCTAGCCAAATCGATCCTATCCTTGAATCCTCTGACACATCCTCTTCTCCAGTACTGCAATACTTTACTTAACCAAAATAACCACCCCCCTACTTTTTTCCCTTTCCTATCTTTTCTGACCACTTTGTAACCAGAGGTAGACCTTTCCCTCCGTCAGGGGGGTTATGTGGGGGGCAGGCACGGACCCGAACGGCACCCCCGATTTGGTCCGTGCCACCATTTTATGCCTTAATTGGCCCGCCCAGTGTGATGCACACCTGAAAGCACTTTTCACTTCCTGTGCAGGCAGATGGGGTGTTCCCTGAGTCGGGAATGCGCTCTTTCGCGCATACGTGCAAAAGAATGCAGAAATCTCCCGAAAGCACGGAGGTGCCTCAGGGAGATCAGTTTTAGGTTTTAACAGTTCAATAAAGTATTGAAAATTTTTTAATGATATACCCCCTCATGTGAAGCTGTCACATGAGCTGGGATATGTGCATTAATTTCAATAAAAATTTTTGAGAAAATTTAAAATCATTCATGATTCAATCATACATTTTAGTGAAAGTACATAAATAATTTAACTTTTTCTACTGTATTTAACTTAAAGTAAGGGTTTTTTTTCAACTAGAGGCATGGCCGGTCAGCTCAGTCCTGTGATATGTACTGCCTGCAACATGTGGGAAGTCTTAGACGCTGCTTGCGCTCTGACCAACCATATGTGCAGGAAGAGTCACCAGCTGCAGCTACTTGAGCTCCGAGTTTCGGAGCTTGAGTGGCAGCTGGAGGCATTGAGGTGCATGCAGAGTTTCGTGGAAAGCACATTTTTAGATGTGGTCACCCCACAGCTTACGGAAGTGCAGACAGAGAGGGAATGGGTGACCATCAGTCAGAAGAAAGGTGTCAGGCAGGTAGTCAGGAAATCCCCAGGGTGCATCTCACTCGAGAACCATTTTTCTGTGCTGGAAAATGGTGAGAGTGACAGTTCCTCTGGGGAGTGCAGCCACGCTCATTGGAATGTGAGTGGCTCAGCTGCACAGTGAGGAAGAAAAAAGAGGGGAGGAGCAATAGTGGTAGGAGACTCGATAGTAAGTGGAACAGACAGGCGTTTCTGTGGCCAAAGGCGTGAATTCAGGATGGTATGTTGCCTCCCTGGTGCCAGGGTCAAGGATGTCACTGAATGGCTGCAGGGCATTCTAAAGGAGGAGGGCAAACAGACAGAGATCATGGTACACATTGGTACCAACGACATAGGTAGAAAGAGGGATGAGATCCTGCAAGCAGAATTTAGGGAGCTAGGAAACAAATTAAAAAACAGGACCTCAAAGACAATTTCTGGATTACTTCCGGTGCCATGTGCTAGTGAGGATAGAAATAGAAGGTTAGTCCAGATGAATGCATGGCTGGAGAGATGGTGCAGGAGGGAGGGCTTTAGATTTCTGGGACATTGGGACCATTTCTGGGGGTGGTGGGACCTGTACAAGGCGGACGGGTTGCACTTGAACCGGAATGGGACCAACATCCTTGCGGGGAGGTTTGGTTGTGCTGTTGGGGAGGGTTTAAACTAACCTGTCAGGGGTTTAGGATTCTGAGAGGATGTTCAGCAGGGGGAGATGCACAGCCAAAATTAGAAGAGAGAGCAAGTGAGTCTGGAAGGCATAGAAATTAAAGGCCAGTTAAGGCAAAAGGGAATTTGGCAAGGTTGGATGGTATTTATTTTAATGCAGTGATCTGACAAATAAGGCAGATGAGCTGAGGGCACAAATTAACACATGGAAGTATGATGTTATTGCTGTTACAGAGACATGGTTGATAGATGGGAAGGATTGGCAGCTCAATATTCCAGGGTATAGGGTCTTCAGGTGAAACAGGGAATGAGGTAAAATAGGAGGGGGTATCACAATATTGATCAAGAAATCAATCACAGCAGTAAGGAGGGATGACATCTTAGAAGGCTCCTCAAATGAAGCCATATGGGTAGAACTAAAAAACAAAAAAGAAGCAATCACATTGCTGGGAGTGTACTATAGGCCCCCAAACAGTCAGAGAGAAATAGAAGAGCAGATATGGAGGCAAATTTCAGAGAAGTGTAAAAATAATAGGGTAGTAAGAGTGGGGGATTTCAACTTCCCCAACATTAACTGGGTTAGTCATAGTGTGATAGGTTTAGAGGGAGCAGAATTCTTGAAATGCATCCAGGAGAGGTTTTTAAGCTAGTACATAGAATGTCCTACAAGAGACGGGGCAGTCCTGGACTTAATTTTAGGGAATGAAGCCGGGCAAGTGGTAGAGGTACCAGTGGGGGAGCATTTTGTAGATAGTGATCATAACTCTGTTAGATTCAAGGTTGATATGGAAAGGGACAAGGATGGGATAGAAATTAGAGTTCTAACTTGGAAGAAGGCCGATTTTAATAAGATCAGATATGATTTGGCCACACTGGACTGGGAGCAGCTACTTACAGGTAAATCTGCATCAGAGCAGTGAGACTCATTCAAGAAGGAAATAGGGAGAGTACAGGGCCAACATATTCCAGTAAAGATAAAGGGTGGGAACAACAAATCCAGGGATCCCTGAATGTTGAGGGCTATACAAGGTTGGATAAAGAGAAAAAGGGAGTCTTATGGCAGATACTGAGGGCTCAAAACAACAGAAGCCCTGGAGGAGTATAGAATGTGTAAAGGGGAACTTAAAAAGGAAATTAGGAGAGCAAAAAGGGGGCATGAAAATACATTGGCAGGTAAAATAAAGGAAAATTCAAAGTTATTTTATAAGTACATTAAGAGGATAACAAGGAAAAGAGTAGGGCCCATTAAGGACTATAGTGGTAATTTGTGTGTGGAGCCAGAAGACGTAGGTAGGGTTCTAAATGAATACTTTGTGTCAATGTTCACAAGTGAGAGGGATGATGTGGGTATGGAAATCAGGCAGAAGGACTCTGATAGACTTAAAGATATCAGCATAGAAAGGGAGGAGGTTCTAAGTGGTCCAGCAGGCTTAAAAGTAGATAAATCTCCAGGTCCTGATGAAATGTATCCCAGGCTGTTGAGCGAGACAAGGGAGGAGATAGCAGGGGTGCTGGCAATAATTTTCAATACCTCTCTGGCCATAGGAGAGGTGCCAGAGGGCTGGATGACAGCCATTGTGGTACTATTATTCAAGAAAGGAGGAGGTAAACCAAGGAACTATAGGCCAGTCAGTCTAACCTCAGTGGTGGGGAAACTATTGGAAGCAATTTTGAGAGACAGAATGAATCTACACTTGGAGAGGCAGGGATTAATCAGGGACAGTCAGCATGGTTTTGTTAATGGGGAGGTCATGTCTGACCAATTTGATAGAATTTTTCAAAGAGGTGACCAAGTGTGTAGATGAGGGCAATGCATTTGACGTAATCTGTCTGGACTTCAGCAAGGCTTTTGATAAGGTCCCGCATGGGAGACTGATAATGTAAGATCCAAAGCAATTTGCAAATTGGATCCAGAATTGGATAAGTGGCAGGAAGCAGAGGGTGAAGGTTGAAGGGTGTTTTTGTGACTGGATGCCTGTGTCCAATGGGGTTCCACAGAGATTGGTGTTGGGTCTATTGCTATTTGTGGTATATATAAACGATTTAAACTTGAATGTAAGAGGGTTGATCAGTAAGTTCGCAGATGACATGAAAATTAGTGGGGTGGTAAATAGTGAGGAGGATAGCCTTAGATTACAGGAGGATATAGATGGGCTGGTCAGATGGGCTGATCAATGACAAATGGAATTTAATCCGGATAAGTGTGAGGTGATGCACTTGACTCGGACAAACAAACACAGGAATACATGATGAATGGTAGGACCCTGGGAAGTACCAAGGATCAGAGGGACCTTGGTGTGCATGTCCACCGGTCCCTTAAGGTAGCGGGGCAGGTAGATAAGGTGGTTAAGAAGGCATATGGGATACTTGCCTTTATTAGCCGAGGCATAGAATATAAAAGCAGGGAGGTTATGCTGGAACTGTATAAAACGCTGGTTAGGCCACAGCTAGTGTATTGCGTGCAGTTCTGGATTCCGCTTTATAGGAAGGATGTGATTGCACTAGAGAGAGTACAGAGGAGATTTACCAGAATGCTGCCTGGGCTGGAGAGTTTTAGTTATGAGGAGAGATTGAATAGGCTGGGGCTATTTGCCCTGGAGCAGAGGAGATTGAGGGGGGACACGATTTAGGTGTATAAAATTATGAGGGGCATAGATAGAGTAGACAGGAAGGAACTTTTCCCCTTGGTGGAGGGATCAATAACCAGGGGGCATAGATTTAAGGTAAGGAGCAGGAGATTTAGAGTGGATGTGAGGAAGAATTTTTTCACCCAGAGGATGGTGGGAATCTGGAACTCACTGCCTGAAAGGGTGGTAGAGGCAGAAACCCTCATAACATTTAAGAAGTATTTGGATATGCACTTGTGATGCCATGGCATACAAGGCTTATGGGCCTAGTGCTGGAAAATGGGATTAGAATAATTAGGTTCTTGTTTGACTAGCACAGACTCGATGGGCTGAATGGCCTTTTTCTGTACTGTAGACCTCTATGACTCTATGATTCCATGAAACCTCATCCCATCCATAGATGAGGTTCCATGAAAAATGCGAGGGCTGCCTAGGCTCTTCATCTGCCAGCTAACATTAAGTTGGACAGGCAGATTCATTAATTATTTTAATTGTTAGTTAAATGGCCTTAATAGGCATTTGACAGTTCGGCGGGTGCGCATCCAAGTCGGCTGCGTACCCACCAAACTGAAAATCTAAATGATGCGTGGTGACGTCGGGATGCACGTCTGCCCCCGCTTGCCGTGCTGAACATTCTCCCCCAGGAATATTTAGCACCCGGATCTGCCCTTTCTTAAACCAGGTGTCTGTTATCGCTGCAATATCATAATCCCACAAAGCAATCTGTGCCTGTAACGGTCCAATTTTATTAACTATACTCTGTGCATGCAGTGTAACCCTGATTTAGGCTTCATTACTTGCTTTTTTACTCCGACTCCATCTATTAACTTACTATTTTCTATTTTAGTGCTATCTTCCTCTCCCAACATTCTGTACACCCCAGTATTCCTTTCCAATTTTCTCTCCTGGTTCTCTCGCCCCTGCTGAGTTAGTTTAAACCCTCGCCAACAGCACTAGCAAAATGACCCGCAAGGAACTCAGTCCTGGCTCTGCTCAGATGCAATCCATCTGGTTTGTACAGATGCCATCTCCCCAAGAGCCAGTCCCAGTGTCCCAGGAGCCTAAAGTTGTCCCTTCTGCACCATCTTTCCAGCCACACATTCATCTATCTTATCTTGTTATGCCTGTATTCAATTGAATGTGGCACTGAGAGTAATCCAAAGATTACTACTTTAGAAGTCCGGCTTGCTAATTTTCTACCTAGCTCCCTGAATTCCGATTGCAGGACCACATCCCCCTTCCTACCTATGTTGTTTGCACCAATATGAATCACAACTTCTGGCTGTTCGCCCTCCCCCACAAGAATGTCTTGCAGCCACTCTGTGACATCCCTGATCCTAGCACCAAGGAGGCAACAAACCAGAGTCATGTTGATGGCTGCAGGAATGCCTGTTTGCTCTCCTAACTAAAGAATCTCCTATCAGTAGTGCCCTTGCACTCTTCTTCCTCCCCTCCTGTACAGCTGGGCCACCCATGGTGTCACGGGCTCTTGCTGCACTCCTCCAAGAATCCATCGCCCTTCCTTATACCCAGAAAGGAAAACCAGTTAGTGAGCAAGACCTCTGGGAACTCCTGCACTACCTGCCAGTTTCTCTTGGGCTGCCTGGTGGTCACCCATTCACTATCTGCCTGCTTGCCTCTAACTTGCGATGTGACCACCTCTCTGAATGTGCCATCCGCGTAGTCCTCTGCCTCACGGGTGCAGCTCAGTGACTCCAGCCACTGACCAAGCTCTGAAACACAGAGCTGAAGCTAGCGCAGCTGGTGACACTTCCTGCACATGGGTTTGACTGAGTCATGAGAGGTGTCCACGACTCCCCACATGCCACAGGATGGGCATTCCACTTGGGTGAGTTGTCCTGCCATGTCTTTAGCTTAGACATTTAAATAATTTTTTTTGCTTAAACATTAGTTACTTTTACTTATTTAACCCATACTCTTGTACTATGAACTATAAACTGGAGATTAATAGAAAGTAGAAATTCTTCACCCTTATTCAAAAATCAGCTCACCCTCCTGTGCCTATAAATTCTTGCTTTCCGTCTGCTTGTTTAAAAATTTATGTTCCTGCACTTGTGCTATTTTCAATTCCCAACGGTTTCTCCACTTGGCTGTTTTATCTCTCAAACTACTGCTGTTTTATCTCCTGAACATTTTCTGTTTTATCTCCTGAACTCTCTATGTTTTATCTCCTGAACTGTCACTGTTTTTTCTCCTGAACTCTCCCTGATTTATCCCCCAATACTCTCTGTCTTATCTCCTGAATTCACTCTGTTTTATCCCCTGAATCTCTTGCTGATTTATCTCCTGAGCTCACACTCTTATATCTCCTGAACACTCGCTGTTTTATCTCCCAAACTTTTGCTGATTTATCCCCTGAACTCTCGCTGTATAATCCCCTGAACTCTCTCTGTTTTATCCCCTGAACTCTCGCTGTTTTATCCACTGAACTCTCTGTTTTATCTCCTGAATTCTTGCTGTTTTATCTCCTGAACTCTCGCTGTTTGATTCCCAGAATGTTTGCTGTTTTATCTCATGAACTCTCGCAGATTTATCTCCTGAACTCTTGCTGTTTTATCTCCTGAACTCTCTCTGTTTTATCCCCTGAACACTACCTGTTTTATCTCCTGAACTCTCTCTGTTATATCTCCTGAACTCTCACTGATTTATCTCCCAAACTTTTGCTGATTTATCCCCTGAACTCTCGCTGTATAATCCCCTGAACTCTCTTTGTTTTATCCCCCGAACTCTTGCTATTTTATCCACTGAACTCTCTGTTTTAT
Source organism: Carcharodon carcharias (assembly GCF_017639515.1). Lineage (NCBI taxonomy): Eukaryota > Metazoa > Chordata > Chondrichthyes > Lamniformes > Lamnidae > Carcharodon > Carcharodon carcharias. The sequence goes on from NC_054482.1 coordinate 50,145,518, forward strand.
CCCCTGAATTCTTGTTGTTTTATCTCATGAACTCTCGCAGTTTTATCTCCTGAATTCTTGCTGTTTTGTCTCATGAACTCTCGCAGTTTTATCCCCTGAACTCTCTCTGTTTTATCCCCTGAACACTCGGTTTTATGCCCTGAATCCTTGCTGTTTTATCTCCTGAGCTCTCTCTGTTTTATCTTCTGACCTCTAGCTAATTTATCTCTGAACACATGCTGTTTTATCCCTGAACTCTCACTGTTTTATCTTCTGAACTCTCACTATTTTATCCCATGGATTCTTGCTGTTATATCACCTGAATTCTTGCTGCTTCATCCCCTGAACTCTCGCTGTTTTATCCACTGAACCTTTACTGTTTTATTTCCTGAACACTCTCTGTTTTACCACCTGAACTCTCGCTGTTTTATCTCCTGAACTTTCTCTGTATAACCTCCTGAATATCTCACAGTTTTATCTCCTGAGCGCTCTCTGTTTTCCCTCCTGAACTCTCGCTGTTATATCTTCCAAACTCTTGCTGTTTTATCCTCTGAACTTCTGCTGTTTAATCCACTAAACTCTCACTGAATTATGTCCTGAACTCTCCGTTATATCCCCTGTTCTATCTCCTGAGCTCTCTCTGTTTCATCTCATGAATTCTCACTGCTTTATCCCTGAACTCTCAATGTTTTATCACCTGAATTCTTGCTATTTCATCACCTGTATTCTCCCTGTTTTATCCCCTGAACTCTCGCTATTTTACCTCCGGAGGTCTTGCTGTTTTATCCCTGAAATCGCACTGTTTTATCCGCTGAACCCTCTCTGTTGTACCCCAGAATTCCTGCTGTTTTATCCCCTGAATTCATGCCGTCTTATCCCCTGAAATCTCGCTGTTTTATCCCCTGAACACTCTGTTTTATGCCCTGAATCCTTGCTGTTTTATCTCCTGAACTCTCACTGTTTTTTCTCCTAAACTCTCTCTGTTTTATCTGCTGAACACTCGCTGTTTTATGCCCAAACTCTTGCTGTTTTATCCCCTGACGTCTTGCTGTTTTATCTCCTGAACACTCTCTGCTTTGTCCTCTGAACACTCTGTTTTATCCCTGAACTCTCATTGTTTTATCCCCTGAATTCTTGGTGTTTTATACCCTGAACTGTTGCTATTTCATCCCGTGAGCTCTCACTGTTTTATCCCATGAACACTGTTTAATCCCCTGAATTCTTCCTGTTTTATCTCCTGAGCTTTCTCTGTTTTATCTCCTGAACTCTCGCTATTTTATCCCCCAAACTCTTGCTGTTTTATCCCTGATCTTTCACTGTTTCATCCCCTGAAGTCTTGCTCTTTTAACCCCTGAATTCTTGTGGTTTTGTCCCCTGAACTCTGGCTGTTTTATCCCATGAATTCTTGCAATTTTATACCCTGAATGCTTGCTATTTATCTCCTGAACTCTCTCTGCTTTATCCCCTGAACACTCCCTGTTTTATCTCCTGAACTCTCTCTGTTTTATCCTCTGAATTCTTGCTGTTTTATTTCCAAAACTCTTGCAGTTTTATCCCTGAACTCTCATTGTTTTATCCCCTGAACTCTTACTGTTTTATCCCCTGAATTCTTGCTGTTTCATCCCCTTAAATGTCGCTGTTTTATCCCCTGAACACTCTCTTTTATTCTTGCTGTTTTATCCCAGAAATAGCAGTGATAAACTGAACTGAACTATCCCCTGAACAACCCCCCGAACTCTCGCTGTTTTATCCACTGAACTCTTTGTTTTATCCCCTGAATATCCCCTGAACACTCTGTTTTATGCCCTGAATCCTTGCTGTTTTATCTCCTGAGCTCTCTATGTTTTATCTCCTGAACCCTAGCTATTTTATCTCCCAAACCCATGCTGTTTTATCCCTGAACTCTCACTGTTTTATCTTCTGAACTCTCACTATTTTATCCCCTGGATTCTTGCTGATTTATCCCCTGAAATCTCACTGTTTTATCCCCTGAACACTGTTTTATGCCCTGAATCCTTGCTGTTTTATCTCCTGAGCTCTCTGTTTTATCTCCTGAACCATAGCTATTTTATCTCCCAAACCCATGCTGTTATATCCCTGAACTCTCACTGTTTTATCTTCTGAACTCTCACTATTTCATCTCCTGGATTCTTGCTGATTTATCCCCTGAATTCTTGCTGCTTCATCCCCTGAACTCTTGCTGTTTTATCCGCTGAACTTTTACTGTTTTATTTCCTGGACCCTCTCTGTTTTGTCACCTGAGCTCTCACTGAATTATCTCCTGAACTCTCGGTTTTATCCCCTATTTTATCTCCGTGGCTCTCTCTGTTTTATCTCATGAATACTCACTGCTTTATCCCTGAACTCTCACTGTTTTATCTCCTGAATTCTTGCTGTTTTATCACCTGTACTCTCGCTGTTTTATCCCCTGAACACTCTGTTTTATTCCTCAATTTCTTGCTGTTTTATCACCTGAACTCTCTCTGTTTTAGCTCCTGAACTCTCGCTATTTTATCTCCGGAAGTCTTGCTGTTTTATCCCTGAAATCACACTGTTTTATCCACTGAACCCTCTCTGTTGTACCCCAGAATTCCTGCTGTTTTATTGCCTGAATTCTTGCCGTTTCATCCCCTGAAATCTCGCTGTTTTATCCCCTGAACACTCTGTTTTATGCCCTGAATCCTTGCTGTTTTATCTCCTGAGCTCTCTATGTTTTATCTCCTGAACCCTAGCTATTTTATCTCCCAAACTCATGCTGTTTTATCCCTGAACTTTCACTGTTTTATCCTCTGAGCTCTCACTATTTTATCCCCGGATTCTTGCAGTTTTATCCCATGAATTCTTGCTGCTTCATCCCCTGAACTCTCACTGTTTTATCTGCTGAACTTTTACTGTTTTATTTCCTGAACACTCTCTTTTCTATCCCCTGAACTCTTGCTGTTTTATCTCCGGAACACTCTGTTTTATCACCAGAACTCTCGCTGTTTTATCTCCTAAACTTTCTCTGTATAAGCCCCTGATCTCTCACTGTTTTATCCCCTGAAGTCATGCTCTTTTATCCCCTGAATTCTTGCTGGTTCATCCCCTGAACTCTCGCTGTTTTTTCCACTGAACTTTCACTGTTTTATCTCCTGAACACGCTCTATTTTATCCTCTGAACTCTAGGTGTTTTATCACATGAACACTATATGTTTCGTCCTCTGAACACTCTCTGTTTTCGCTCCTGAAAACTCTCTGTTTTATGCCCTGAACATTCTCTGTTTTATCTCCTGAACTCTCCCTGTTTTACCCCCTGAGCATTCCATTTTATCTCCTGAACTCTTGCTGTTTTCTCCACTCAACTCTTGTTGTTTTATCTCCTGAACACCCTGTTTTATCCCCGGAATTCTTGCTGTTTTATCTCCTGAGCCCTCTCTGTTTTATCTCCTGAGTTCTCTCTGTTTTATGTCCTGAACGTTCGCTGCTTTATCCCTAAACTCTCACTGTTTTATCCCCTAAACTCTCACTGAATTATCTCCTGAACTCTCGGTTTGCTACCCTGTTTTATCTCCTGAGCTCTCTCTGTTTTATCTCATGAATTCTCAATGCTTTATTCCTGAAATTTCAATATTTTATCCCCTGAATTCTTGCTGATTTATCCCCTGAATTCTTGTTGTTTCATCCCCTGTACTCTCATTGTATTATACCCAGAATTTTTACAGTTTTATCTCCTGAACGCTCACTGTTTTATCACCTGAACTCTCACTGTTTTATCTCATAACTTCTCTCTGTTTTATCTCCTGAACTCTCTCTGTTTTATCTCCTGAACTCGTGCTGTTTTATCCCTGAACTCTCACTGTTTTATCCTCTGAACTCTTGCTGTTTTATCCCCTGAATTGTTGCTCTTTTATCCCTGAATTCTTGTGGTTTTGTCCACTGAACTCTCGCTGTTTTATCCCGTGAATTCTTGCAGTTTTATCCCCTGAAAGCTTGCTATTTTATCTCCTGAACTCTCTATTTTATTCCCTCCACTCTCACTGTTATATCTCTTGAACGCTTGCTGTTTTATCCCCTGATTTCTTGCTGTCTTATCCCCTGAATTCTTGCTGTTTTATCTCCTGAACTCTCTCTGTTTTATCTCCTGAACTCGTGCTATTTTATCTCCTGAACTCTTGCTGTTTTATCCCTGAACTCTCCCTCTTTTACCCCCTGAGCATTCCACTTTATCTCCTGAACTCTTGCTGTTTTCTCCACTGAACTCTTGTTGTTTTATCTCCTGAACACCGTGTTTTATCCCCGGAATTCTTGCTGTTTTATCTCCTGAGCTCTCTCTGTTTTATCTCCTGAACTCTGGCTTTTTTATCTCCCAAACTCACGCTATTTTATCCCTGAACTCTCTGTTTTATCTCCTGAACTCTCGCTATTTTATCTCCCAAACACTTGCTGTTTTATCCCTGATCTCTCACTGTTTTATCTCCAGAACTCTCACTGTTTTATCTCATTAACTCTCTCTGTTTTATCTGTTGAACACTCGCTGTTTTATGTCCTAAACCGCTGCTGTTTTATCCCCTGAATTGTTGCTCTTTTATCCCTGAATTCTTGTGGTTTTGTCCACTGAACTCTCGCTGTTTTATCCCGTGAATTCTTGCAGTTTTATCCCCTGAAAGCTTGCTATTTTATCTCCTGAACTCTCTATTTTATTTCCTCCACTCTCACTGTTATATCTCTTGAACGCTTGCTGTTTTATCCCCTGATTTCTTGCTGTCTTATCCCCTGAATTCTTGCTGTTTTATCTCCTGAACTCTCTCTGTTTTATCTCCTGAACTCGTGCTATTTTATCTCCTGAACTCTTGCTGTTTTATCCCTGAACTCTCCCTCTTTTACCCCCTGAGCATTCCACTTTATCTCCTGAACTCTTGCTGTTTTCTCCACTGAACTCTTGTTGTTTTATCTCCTGAACACCGTGTTTTATCCCCGGAATTCTTGCTGTTTTATCTCCTGAGCTCTCTCTGTTTTATCTCCTGAACTCTGGCTTTTTTATCTCCCATACTCACGCTATTTTATCCCTGAACTCTCTGTTTTATCTCCTGAACTCTCGCTATTTTATCTCCCAAACACTTGCTGTTTTATCCCTGATCTCTCACTGTTTTATCTCCAGAACTCTCACTGTTTTATCTCATTAACTCTCTCTGTTTTATCTGTTGAACACTCGCTGTTTTATGTCCTAAACCGCTGCTGTTTTATCCCCTGAACTCTCGCTGTTTTATCCCTGGAACTCTCACTGTTTTATCCACTGAAGTCTTGCTGTTTGATCTCTTGAACTCTCATTGTTTTCTTCCCTGAATTCCTGGTGTTTTATACCCTGAACTGTTCCTATTTCATCCTGTGAGCTCTCACTGTTTTACCCCATGAAGACTGTTTAATCCCCTGAATTCTTCCTGTTTTATCTCCTTAACTTTCTCTGTTTTATCTCCTGAACTCTCGCTATTTCATCCCCCAAACTCCTGCTGTTTTATCCCTGATTTTTCACTGTTTTATCCCCTGAAGTCTTGCTCTTTAATCCCCTGAAATCTTGCTGTTTTATCTCCTGAACTCTCGCTGTTTGATCCACAGAATTTTGGCTGTTTTATCTCATGAACTCTCGCAGTTTTATATCCTGAAGTCTTGCAGTTTTATCTCCTGAACTCTGTCTGCTTTACCCCCTGAACTCTCGATGTTTAATCTTCCAAACCCTTGCAGTTTACCCCTGAACTCTCACTGTTTTATCCCCTGAACTCTTATTGTTTTATGCCCTGAATCCTTGCTGTTTTATCTCCTGAACTCTAGCTATTTTATCTCCCAAATTCTTGCTGTTTTAGCCCTGAAATCGCAGGTATAAATTGAAGTGTACTATCCCCTGAACTCTCACTGTTTTATCCACTGAACTCTCTGTTTTATCCCCTGAATATCCCCTGAACAGTCTCTTTTAAGCCCTGAATCCTTGCTGTTTTACTTCCTGAGCTCTCTCTGTTTTATCTCCTGAACTCTAGCTTTTTTACCTCCCAAACTCACGCAGTTTTATCCCTGAACTCTCTCTGTTTTATCTCCTGAACTCTCGCTATTTTATCTCCCAAACTCTTGCTGTTTTATCCCTGATCTCTCACTGTTTTATCCCCTGAAGTCTTGCTCTTTTATCCCCTGAATTTTTGCTGGTTCATCCACTGAACTCTCGCTGTTTTATCCACTGAACTTTCACTGTTTTATCTCCAGAACATTCACTGTTTTATCACCTGAACTCTCGCTGTTTTATCTCCTAAACTTTCTCTGTATAAGCCCCTGAATATCTCGCTGTTTTATCTCCTGAGCTCTCTCTGTTTTCCCTCCTGAACTCTCGCTGTTATATCTTCCAAACCCTTGCTGTTTTATCCCCTGAACTCTCACTGTTTTATCCCCTAAACTCTCACTGAATTATCTCCTGAACTCTCAGTTTGCTACCCTGTTTTATCTCCTGAGCTCTCTCTGTTTTATCTCATGAATTCTCACTGCTTTATCCCTGAAATTTCACTATTTTATCCCCTGAATTCTTGCTGTTTTATCCCCTGAATTCTTGTTGTTTCATCCAATGTACTCTCCTTGTTTTATACCCAGAATTTGTACAGTTTTATCTCCTGAACTCTCGCTGTTTTATCTCCTGAACTCTCACTGTTCTATCTCCTAAACTCACACTGTTTTATCTGCTGAACACTCACTCTTTAATGTCCCAAACTCTTGCTTTTACCTCCTGAACTCTCGCTGTTTTTTCCCCTGAACGCTCTCTGTTATATCCCTGGAACTCTCACTGTTATATCCACTGAAGACTCGTTGTTTTAACTCCTGAACACACTATATTTTGTCCTCTGAACACTCTGTTTTATCTCCTGAACACTCTCTGATTTATTCCTTGAACACTTGCTGTACTATCTCCCAAACTCTTGTTATTTATCTCCCAAACTCTTGCTGTTTTATCCCTGAAAGCTGATTGTTTTATCCCCTGAATTCTTGCTGTTTTATCCCCTGAATTCTTGCTGTTTCACCCCTTGTACTCTTGCTGTTTCATCCCATGCACACTTTTTTTCCTGGAATTCTGGCTGTTTTATCACCTGAGCGCTCTCTGTTTTATCGCCTGAACTCTCACTATTTCATCTCCCGACTTCTTGCTGTTTTATCCCAGAAATCGCACTGTTTTATCCACTGAAATCTCACTGTTGTACCCCAGAATTCTTGCTGTTTTATTCCCTGAATTCTTGCTGTTTTATCCCATAAATTCTTACTATTTTATAACCTGAACTCTCACAGCTAAATCTCCTGAAATCTATCTGTTTTATCTCCTGAACACTCGGTTTTATCCCCTGAAATCTCGGTGTTTTATCCCCTGAATTCTTGCTGCTTTATGCCCTGAACTCTTGTTTTATACCCAGAATTTTTGCAGTTTTATTTCCTGAACTCTCGATGTTTTATCACCTGAACTATCACTGTTTTATCTCCTAAACTCTCTCTGTTTTATCTGTTGAACACTCGCTGTTTTATGTCCTAAACTTTTGCTATTTTTTCCCCTGACCGGTCACTGTTTTATTCCTGGAACTCTCACTGTTTTATCCACTGACGTCTTGCTGTTTTATCTACTGAACACTCTCTGTTTTGTCCTCTGAACACTCTGTTTTATCCCTGAACTCTCATTGTTTTATCCGCTGAATTCTTGGTGTTTTATACCCTGAACTGTTGCTGTTTCATCCCGTGAAATCTTGCTCTTTGATCCCATGAACACTTTTCAATCCCCTGAATTCTTCCTGTTTTATCTCTTGAGCTTTCTCTGTTTTATCTCCTGAACTCCCGCTATTTTATCTCCCAAACTCTTGCTGTTTTATCCCTGATCTCTCACCGTTTTATCCCCTGAACTCTTGCTCTTTTATCCCCTGAATTCTTGTGGTTTTGTCCACTGAACTCTGGCTGTTTTATCCCATGAATTACAGTTTTTTCCCCTGAAAGCTTGCTATTTTATCTCCTGAACTCTCTATTTTTATCCCCTGGACTCTCACTGTTATATCACCTGAACCCTCACTATTTTATCCCCTGATATCTTGCTGTCCTATCCCCTGAATTCTTGCTGTTTTCTCTCCTGAGCTTTCTGTTTTATCTCCTGGGTTCTCTCTGTTTTATCTCCTGAACACTCACTGCTTTATCCCTGAACTCTTAATATTTTATCCCCTGAATTCTCTCTGTTTCATTCCCTGAATTATTGCTGTATTGCCTCCTCAGATCTCTCTGTTTTATCTCGTGAATGTTTGCTGTTTTATATCCCGAACTCTTGTTATTTATCTCCCAAACTCTTGCTGTTTTATCCCTGAAAGCTCATTGTTTTATCCCCTAAATTCTTGCTGTTTTATCCCCTGAATTGTTGCTGTTTCACCACCTGCACTCTCGCTGTTTTATCCCCTGCACACTGTTTTATTCCCGGAATTCTTGCTGTTTTATCCCCTGAATTCTTGCTGTTTTATCCCATGAATTCTTACTATTTTATACCCTGAACTCTCACAGATTTATCTCCTGAAATCTCTCTGTTTTATCTCCTGAACACTCTGTTTTATCCCCTGAAATCTTGTTGTTTTATCCCCTGAATTATTGCTGCTTTATGCCCTGAATTCTTATTGTTTTATACCAGAATTTTTGCAGTTTTATCTCCTGAACTCTCGATGTTTTATCACCTGAACTCTCACTGTTTTATCTCATAAACTCTCTCTGTTTTATCTGCTGAACACTCGCTGTTTTATGTCCTAAACCTTTGCTATTTTTACCCCTGACCTCTCACTGTTTTATCCCTGGAACTCTCACTGTTTTATCCACTGAAGTCTTGCTGTTTTTTCTCCTGAACACTCTCTGTTTTGTTCTCTGAACACTCTGTTTTATCCCTGAACTCTCATTGTTTTATCCACTGAATTCTTGGTGTTTTATACCCTGAACTGTTGCTGCTTCATCCCTTGAACTCTTGCTGTTTTATCCCATGAACACTTTTCAATCCCTGAATTCTTCCTGTTTTATCTCCTGAGCTTGCTCTGTTTTATCTCCTGAACTCTCGCTATTTTATCTCCCAAACTCTTGCTGTTTTATCCCTGATCTCTCACTGTTTTATCCCCTGAAGTCTTGCTCTTTTATCCCCGAATTCTTGTGGTTTTGTCCAATGAACTCCCGCTGTTTTATCCCGTAAATTCTTGCAGTTTTATCCCCTGAAAGCTTGCTATTTTAACTCCTGAAATCTCTATTTTTATCCCCTCGACTCTCACTGTTATATCACCTGAACCCTCGCTGTTTAATCCCCTGATTTCCTGCTGTCTTATCCCCTATATTCTTGCTGTTTTATCTCCTGAACTCCCTCTGTTTTATCTCCTGAACTCTCACTATTTTATCTCCTGAACTCTCGCTGTTTTATCCCTGAACTCTCACTGTTTTATCCTCTGAACTCTTGCTGTTTTATCTCCTGAACACACTCTATTTTATCCCCTGAACACTCGCTGTTTTACCCCCTGAAGTCTTCCTGTTTTAATACCTGAGCTCTAGGTGTTTTATCACATGAACAAAATATGTTTTGTCCTCTGAACACTCTCTGTTTTCACTCCTGAAAACTCTCTGTTTTATGCCCTGAACATTCTGTGTTTTATCTCCTGAACTCTACCTGTTTTACCCCCTGAGCATTCCATTTTATCTCCTGAACCCTTGCTGTTTTCTCCACTCAACTCTTGTTGTTTTATCTCCTGAAAACCCTGTTTTATCCCCGAAATTCTTGCTGTTTTATCTCCTGAGCTCTCGCTGTTTTATCTCCTGAACACTCTGTTTAATCCCCTGAACACTCGCATTTTATCCCCTGAATTCTTGCTGCTCTATGCCCTGAAATCTTGTTGTTTTATACCCAGAATTTTTGCAGTTTTATCTCCTGAACTCTCGATGTTTTATTGCCTGAACTCTCAGTGTTTTATCTCCTAACCTCTCTCTGTTTTATCTGCTGAACACTCCCTATTTTATGTCCTAAACTTTTGCTATTATTTCCCTGACCTCTCACTGTTTTATCCCTGGAACTCTCACTGTTTTATCCACTGAAGTCTTGCTGTTTTATCTCCTGAACACTCTCTGTTTTGTCCTCTGAACACTCTGTTTTATCCCTGAACTCTCATTGTTTTATTCCTTGAATACTTGGTGTTTTATACCCTGAGCTGTTGCTATTTCATCCCGTGAGCTCTCACTGTTTTATCCCATGAACACTTTTTAATCCCCTGAATTCGGCCAGTTGTATCTCCTGAGCTTGCTCTGTTTCATCTCCAGAACTCTCGCTAATTCATCCCCCAAAATCTTGCTGTTTTATCCCTGATCTTTCACTTTTTTATCCCCTGAAGTCTTGCTCTTTAATCCCCTGAATTCTTGTTGTTTTATCTCCTGAACTCTCGCTGTTAGATCCACAGAATTTTGGCTGTTTTATCTCATGAACTCTCGCAGTTTTATATCCTGAATGTTCACTATTTTATCCCCTGAATTCTTGCTGTTTTATCCCCTGAATTCTTGTTGTTTCATCCCCTGTACTCTCGTTGTTTTATACCCAGAATTTTTACAGTTTTATCTCCTGAACTCTCGCTGTATTATCTCCTGAACTCTCACTGTTTTATCTCCTAAACTCTCACTGAATTATCTCCTGAACTCTCGGTTTGCTCCCCTGTTTTATCTCCAGAGCTCTCTCTGTTTTATCTCATGAATTCTCACTGCTTTATCCCTGAACTTCACTATTTTATCCCCTGAATTCTTGTTGTTTCATCCCCTGCACTCTCGTTGTTTTATAAACAGAATTTTTACAGTTTTATCTCCTGAACTCTCACTGTTTTATCTCCTAAACTCACACTGTTTTATCTGCTGAACACTCACTGTTTAATGTCCCAAACTCTTGCTTTTATCTCCTGAACTCTCGCTGTTTTTTCCCCTGAACTCTCACTGTTATATCCCTGGAACTCTCACTGTTTTATCCACTGAAGACTCGTTGTTTTATCTCCTGAACATACTATGTTTTGTCCTCTGAACACTCGCTGTTTTATCTCCTGAACACTTGCTGTTTTATCTCCCAAACTCTTGTTATTTATCACCCAAACTCTTGCTGTTTTATCACTGAAAGTTGATTGTTTTATCCCCTGAATTCTTGCTGTTTTATCCCCTGAATTCTTGTTGTTTCATCCCCTGCACTCTCGTTGTTTTATAAACAGAATTTTTACAGTTTTATCTCCTGAACTCTCACTGTTTTATCTCCTAAACTCACACTGTTTTATCTGCTGAACACTCACTGTTTAATGTCCCAAACTCTTGCTTTTATCTCCTGAACTCTCGCTGTTTTTTCCCCTGAACTCTCACTGTTATATCCCTGGAACTCTCACTGTTTTATCCACTGAAGACTCGTTGTTTTATCTCCTGAACATACTATGTTTTGTCCTCTGAACATTCACTGTTTTATCTCCTGAACACTTGCTGTTTTATCTCCCAAACTCTTGTTATTTATCACCCAAACTCTTGCTGTTTTATCCCTGAAAGTTGATTGTTTTATCCCCGGAATTCTTGCTGTTTTATCCCCAGAATTTGTGCTGTTTCACCCCCTGTACTCTCGCTGTTTTATCCCCTGCACACTGTTTTTATCCTGGACTTCTAGCTGTTTTATCACCTGAGCTTTCTCTCTTTTATCTCCTGAACTCTCAGTATTTCATCTCCAGAATTCTTGCTCTTTTATCCCTGAAATCGCACTGTTTTATCCGCTGAAATCTCACTGTTGTACCCCAGAATTCTTGCTGTTTTATCCCCTGAATTCTTGCTGTTTTATCCCATGAATTCTTACTATTTTATACCCTGAACTCTCATAGTGTAATCTCCTGAAATCTCTCTGTTTTATCCCCTGAATTCTTGCTGCTTTATGCCCTGAACTCTTGTTGTTTTATACCCAGAATTTTTGCAGTTTTATCTCCTGAACTCTCGATGTTTTATCACCTGAACTCTCACTGTTTTATCTCCTAAACTCGCTCTGTTTAATCTGCTGAACACTCGCTTTTTTATGTCCTAAACGCTTGCTTTTTTTCCCCTGAACTCTCACTGTTTTATCCCTGGAACTCTCACTGTTTTATCCACTGAAGTCTTGCTGTTTTATCTCCTGAACACTCTCTGTTTTGTCCTCTGAATACTCTGTTTTATCCCTGAACTCTCATTGTTTTATTCCTTGAATACTTGGTGTTTTATACCCTGAGCTGTTGCTATTTCATCCCGTGAGCTCACACTGTTTTATCCCATGAACACTGTTTAATCCCCTGAATTCGGCCAGTTTTATCTCCTGAGCTTTCTGTGTTTTATCTCCAGAACTCTCGCTATTTCATCCCCCAAACTCTTGCTGTTTTATCCCTGATCTTTCACTGTTTCATCCCCTGAAGTCTTGCTCTTTGATCCCCTGAATTCTTGCTGTTTTATCTCCTGAACTCTCGGCTGTTTGATCCATAGAATTTTGGCGGTTTTATCTCCTGAACTCTCGCAGTTTTATATCCTGAACTTTCACTTTTTTATCCCCCGAATTCTTGCTGTTTTATCCCCTGAATTCTTGTTGTTTCATCCCCTGTACTCTCGTTGTTTTATAAACAGAATTTTTACAGTCTTATCTCCTGAGCTCTCGCTGTTTTATCTCGCAAACTCTCAGTGTTTTATCTCCTAAACTCACACTGTTTAAGCTGCTGAACACTCACTGTTTAACGTCCCAAACTCTTGCTTTTATCTCCTGAACTCTCGCTGTTTTTTCCCCTGAACTCTCGCTGTTATATCCCTGGAACGCTCACTGTTATATCCACTGAAGACTCGTTGTTTTATCTCCTGAACACACTATGTTTTGTCCTCTGAACACTCTGTTTTATCTCCTGAACACTCTCTGATTTATCCCCTAAACACTTGCTGTTTTATCTCACAAACTCTTGTTATTTATCTCCCAAACTCTTGCTGTTTTATCCCTGAAAGCTGATTGTTTTATCCCCTGAATTCTTGCTGTTTTATCCCCTGAATTGTTGCTGTTTCACCCCCTGTACTCTCGTTGTTTCATCCCATGCACACTGTTTTTTGCCTGGAATTCTAGCTGTTTTATCACCTGAGCGCTCTCTGTTTTATCTCCTGAACTCTCACAATTTTATCTCCCGAATTCTTGCTGTTTTATCCCTGAAATTGCACTGTTTTATCCGCTGAAATCTCACTGTTGTACCCCAGAATTCTTGCTGTTTTATCCCCTGAATTCTTGCTGTTTTATCCCCTGAATTCTTACTATTTTATACCCTGAACTCTAACACTTAAATCACCTGAAATCTCTCTGTTGTATCTTCTGAACAATCTGTTTTATCCCCTGAACTCTCGGTGATTTATCCCCTGAATTCTTGCTGCTTTATGCCCTGAACTCTTGTTGTTTTATACCCAGAATTTTTGCAGTTTTATCTCCTGAACTCTCGATGTTTTATCGCCTGAACTCTCACTGTTTTATCTCCTAAACTCTCTCTGTTTTATCTGCTGAACACTCCCTATTTTATGTCCTAAACTTTTGCTATTATTTCCCTGACCTCTCACTGTTTTATCCCTGGAACTCTCACTGTTTTATCCACTGAAGTCTTGCTGTTTTATCTCCTGAACACTCTCTGTTTTGTCCTCTGAACACTCTGTTTTATCTGTGAACTCTCATTGTTTTATTCCTTGAATACTTGGTGTTTTATACCCTGAGCTGTTGCTATTTCATCCCATGAGCTCTCACTGTTTTATCCCATGAACACTGTTTAATCCCCTGAATTCGGCCAGTTGTATCTCCTGAGCTTGCTCTGTTTCATCTCCAGAACTCTCGCTATTTCATCCCCCAAAATCTTGCTGTTTTATCCCTGATCTTTCACTTTTTTATCCCCTGAAGTCTTGCTCTTTAATCCCCTGAATTCTTGTTGTTTTATCTCCTGAACTCTCGCTGTTAGATCCACAGAATTTTGGCTGTTTTATCTCATGAACTCTCGCAGTTTTATATCCTGAACGTTCACTATTTTATCCCCTGAATTCTTGCTGTTTTATCCCCTGAATTCTTGTTGTTTCATCCCCTGTACTCTCGCTGTTTTATACCCAGAATTTTTACAGTTTTATCTCCTGAACTCTCACTGTTTATCTCCTAAACTCTCACTGAATTATCTCCTGAACTCTCGGTTTGCTCCCCTGTTTTATCTCCTGAGCTCTCTCTGTTTTATCTCATGAATTCTCACTGCTTTATCCCTGAACTTCACTATTTTATCCCCTGAATTCTTGCTGTTTTATCCCCTGAATTCTTGTTGTTTCATCCCCTGTACTCTCGTTGTTTCATACCCAGAATTTTTACAGTTGTATCTCCTGAACTCTCGCTGTTTTATCTCCTGAACTCTCACTGTTTTATCTCCTAAACTCACACTGTTTTATCTGCTGAACACTCACTGTTTAATGTCCCAACTCTTGCTTTTATCTCCTGAACTCTCGCTGTTTTTTCCCCTGAACTCTCACTGTTATATCCCTGGAAATCTCACTGTTTTATCCACTGAAGACTCGTTGTTTTATCTCCTGAACAAACTATGTTTTGTCCTCTGAACACTCGCTGTTTTATCTCCCAAACTCTTGTTATTTATCACCCAAACTCTTGCTGTTTTATCCCTGAAAGTTGATTGTTTTATCCCCTGAATTCTTGCTGTTTTATCCCCTGAATTGTTGCTGTTTCACCCCCTGTACTCTCGCTGTTTTATCCCCTGCACACTGTTTTTATCCTGGACTTCTAGCTGTTTTATCACCTGAGCTTTCTCTCTTTTATCTCCTGAACTCTCACTACTTCATCTCCAGCATTCTTGCTGTTTTATCCCTGAAATCGCACTGTTTTATCCGCTGAAATCTCACTGTTGTACCCCAGAATTCTTGCTGTTTTATGCCCTGAATTCTTGCTGTTTTATCAAATGAATTCTTACTATTTTATACCCTGAACTCTCACAGTGTAATCTCCTGAAATCTCTATGTTTTATCTCCTGATCACTCTGATTTATCCCCTGAACTCTTGCTGTTTTATCCCCTGAATTCTTGCTGCTTTATGCCCTGAACTCTTGTTGTTTTATACCCAGAATTTTTGCAGTTTTATCTCCTGAACTCTCGATGTTTTATCACCTGAACTATCACTGTTTTATCTCCTAAACTCTCTCTGTTTTATCTGTTGAACACTCTGTTTAATCCCCTGAACACTCGCATTTTATCCCCTGAATTCTTGCTGCTCTATGCCCTGAACTCTTGTTGTTTTATACCCAGAATTTTTGCAGTATTATCTCCTGAACTCTCGCTGTTTTATCTCCTGAACTCTGACTATTTTATCTCATTAACTCTCTCTGTATTATCTGCTGAACAATCGCTGTTTTATGTCCTAAACTCTTGCTGGTTTATCCCCTGAACTCCCGCTGTTTTATCCGTGGAACTCTCACTGTTTTATCCACTGAAGACTCGTTGTTTTATCTCCTGAACACACTATGTTTTGTCCTCTGAACACTCTGTTTTAACTCCTGAACACTCTCTGATTTATCCCCTGAACACTTGCTGTTTTATCTCACAAACTCTGGTTATTTATCTCCCAAACTCTTGCTGTTTTATCCCTGAAAGCTGATTGTTTTATCCCCTGAATCCCTGCTGTTTTATCCCCTGAATTGTTGCTGTTTCACCCCCTGTACTCTCGCTGTTTCATCCCATGCACACTGTTTTTGTCCTGGAATTCTAGCTGTTTTATCACCTGAGTGCTCTCTGTTTTATCTCCTGAACTCTCACTATTTTATCTCCCGAATTCTTGCTGTTTTATCCCTGAAATTGCACTGTTTTATCCGCTGAAATCTCACT
This sequence comes from Carcharodon carcharias, assembly GCF_017639515.1. Classification (NCBI taxonomy): domain Eukaryota; kingdom Metazoa; phylum Chordata; class Chondrichthyes; order Lamniformes; family Lamnidae; genus Carcharodon; species Carcharodon carcharias. The sequence goes on from NC_054482.1 coordinate 50,161,394, forward strand.
GTTGTACCCCAGAATTCTTGCTGTTTTATCACCTGAATTCATGCTGTTATATCCCATGAATTCTTACTATTTTATACCCTGAACTCTCACAGTTTAATCTCCTGAAATCTCTCTGTTTTATCTCCTGAACGATCTGTTTTATCCCCTGAACTCTCAGTGATTTATCCCCTGAATTCTTGCTGCTTTATGCCCTGAATTCTTGTTGTTTTATACCCAGAATTTTTGCAGTTTTATCTCCTGAACTCTCGATGTTTTATCGCCTGAACTCTCTGTGTTTTATCTCCTAACCTCTCTCTGTTTTATCTGCTGAACACTCCCTATTTTATGTCCTAAACTTTTGCTATTATTTCCCTGACCTCTCACTGTTTTATCCCTGGAACTCTCACTGTTTTATCCACTGAAGTCTTGCTGTTTTATCTCCTGAACACTCTCTGTTTTGTCCTCTGAATACTCTGTTTTATCCCTGAACTCTCATTGTTTTATTCCTTGAATACTTGGTGTTTTATACCCTGAGCTGTTGCTATTTCATCCCGTGAGCTCTCACTGTTTTATCCCATGAACACTTTTTAATCCCCTGAATTCGGCCAGTTGTATCTCCTGAGCTTGCTCTGTTTCATCTCCAGAACTCTCGATAATTCATCCCCCAAAATCTTGCTGTTTTATCCCTGATCTTTCACTTTTTTATCCCCTGAAGTCTTGCTCTTTAATCCCCTGAATTCTTGTTGTTTTATCCCCTGAACTCTCGCTGTTAGATCCACAGAATTTTGGCTGTTTTATCTCATGAACTCTCGCAGTTTTATATCCTGAATGTTCACTATTTTATCCCCTGAATTCTTGCTGTTTTATCCCCTGAATTCTTGTTGTTTCATCCCCTGTACTCTCGTTGTTTTATACCCAGAATTTTTACAGTTTTATCTCCTGAACTCTCGCTGTATTATCTCCTGAACTCTCACTGTTTTATCTCCTAAACTCTCACTGAATTATCTCCTGAACTCTCGGTTTGCTCCCCTGTTTTATCTCCTGAGCTCTCTCTGTTTTATCTCATGAATTCTCACTGAATTTTCCCTGAACTCTCACTATTTTATCCCCTGAATTCTTGCTGTTTTATCCCCTGAATTCTTGTTGTTTCATCCCCTGTACTCTCGTTGTTTTATACCCATAATTTTTACAGTTCATCTCCTGAACTCTTGCTGTTTTATCTCCTGAACTCTCACTGTTTTATCTCCTGACCTCACTCTGTTTTATCTGCTGAACACTTGCTGTTTTATCTCCCAAACTTTTGATTTTATCTCTGGAACTCTCGCTGTTTTTCCCCTGAACTCTCACTGTTATATCATTTGAACTCTCACTGTTTTATCCACTGAAGACTCGCTGATTTATCTCCTGAACACACTCTGTTTTGTCCTCTGAACACTCTGTTTTATCTCCTGAACACTCTTTGTTTTATCCCCTGAACACTTGCTGTTTTATCTCCCAAACTCTTGTTATTTATCACCCAAACTCTTGCTGTTTTATCCCTGAAAGTTGATTGTTTTATCCCCTGAATTCTTGCTGTTTTATCCCCTGAATTGTTGCTGTTTCACCCCCTGTACTCTTGCTGTTTTATCCCCTGCACACTGTTTTCTCACCTGTGGTCTCTCTGTTTTATCTCCTGAACTCTCGCTATTTCATTTCCTGAACACTTGCTGTTTTATCCCTGAAATCGCACTGTTTTATCCGCTGAAATCTCACTGTTGTACCCCAGAATTCTTGCTGTTTTATCCCCTGAATTCTTGCTGTTTTATCCCATGAATTCTTACTATTTTATACCCTGAACTCTCACAGCTTTATCTCCTGAAATCTCTCTGTTTTATCTCCTGAACACTCTGATTTATCCCCTGAACGCTCGCTGTTTTATCCCCTGAATTCTTGCTGCTTTATGCCCTGAACTTTTGTTGTTTTATACCCAGAATTTTTGCAGTTTTATCTTCTGAACTCTCGCTGTTTTATCACCTGAACTCTCACTGTTTTATCTCCTAAACTCTCTCTGTTTTATCCCCTGAACACTCGCTGTTTTATGTCCTAAACTCTTGCTTTTTTTAACCTGAATTCTCACTGTTTTATCCCTGGAACTCTCACTGTTTTATCCACTGAAGTCTTGCTGTTTTATCTCCTGAACACTCTCTGTTTTGTCCTCTGAATACTCTGTTTTATCCCTGAACTCTCATTGTTTTATTCCTTGAATACTTGGTGTTTTATACCCTGAGCTGTTGCTATTTCATCCCGTGAGCTCTCACTGTTTTATCCCATGAACACTGTTTAATCCCCTGAATTCGGCCAGTTTTATCTCCTGAGCTTTCTGTGTTTTATCTCATGAACCCTCGCTATTTCATCCCCCAAACTCTTGCTGTTTTATCCCTGATCTTTCACTGTTTCATCCCCTGAAGTCTTGCTCTTTAATCCCCTGAATTCTTGCTGTTTTATCTCCTGAACTCTCGCTGTTTGATCCACAGAATTTTGGCGGTTTTATCTCCTGAACTCTCGCAGTTTTATCTCCTGAACTTTCACTTTTTTATCCCCCGAATTCTTGCTGTTTTATCCCCTGAATTCTTGTTGTTTCATCCCCTGTACTCTCGTTGTTTTATAAACAGAATTTTTACAGTCTTATCTCCTGAACTCTCGCTGTTTTATCTCGTGAATTCTCACTGTTTTATCTCCTAAACTCACACTGTCTAATCTGCTGAACACTCACTGTTTAACGTCCCAAACTCTTGCTTTTATCTCCTGAACTCTCGCTGTTTTTTCCCCTGAACTCTCGCTGTTATATCCCTGGAACTCTCACTGTTATATCCACTGAAGACTCGTTGTTTTATCTCCTGAACACACTATGCTTTGTCCTCTGAACACTCTGTTTTATCTCCTGAACACTCTCTGATTTATCCCCTAAACACTTGCTGTTTTATCTCACAAACTCTTGTTATTTATCTCCCAAACCCTTGCTGTTTTATCCCTGAAAGCTGATTGTTTTATCCCCTGACTTCTTGCTGTTTTATCCCCTGAATTGTTGCTGTTTCACCCCCTGTACTCTCATTGTTTCATCCCATGCACACTGTTTTTTGCCTGGAATTCTAGCTGTTTTATCACCTGAGCGCTCTCTGTTTTATCTCCTGAACTCTCACTATTTTATCTCCTGAAATCTTGCTGTTTTATCCCTGAAATTGCACTGTTTTATCCGCTGAAATCTCACTGTTGTACCCCAGAATTCTTGCTGTTTTATCCCCTGAATTCTTGCTGTTTTATCCCATGAATTCTTACTATTTTATACCCTGAAATCTAACAGTTAAATCACCTGAAATCTCTCTGTTGTATCTTCTCAACAATCTGTTTTATCCCCTGAACTCTCGGTGATTTATCCCCTGAATTCTTGCTGCTTTATGCCCTGAACTGTTGTTGTTTTATACCCAGAATTTTTGCAGTTTTATCTCCTGAACTCTCGATGTTTTATCGCCTGAACTCTCACTGTTTTATCACCTAAACTCTCTCTGTTTTATCTGCTGAACACTCCCTATTTTATGTCCTAAACTTTTGTTATTTTTTCCCTGACCTCTCACTGTTTTATCCCTGGAACTCTCACTGTTTTATCCACTGAAGTCTTGCTGTTTTATCTCCTGAACGCTCTCTGTTTTGTCCTCTGAACACTGTTTTATCCTGATCTCTCATTGTTTCATTCCTTGAATACTTGGTGTTTTTATACCCTGAGCTGTTGCTATTTCATCCCGTGAGCTCTCACTGTTTTATCCCATGAACACTGTTTAATCCCCTGAATTCGGCCAGTTGTATCTCCTGAGCTTGCTCTGTTTCATCTCCAGAACTCTCGCTATTTCATCCCCCAAACTCTTGCTGTTTTATCCCTGATCTTTCACTTTTTTATCCCCTGAAGTCTTGCTCTTTAATCCCCTGAATTCTTGTTGTTTTATCTCCTGAACCTTCGCTGTTAGATCCACAGAATTTTGGCTGTTTTATCTCATGAACTCTCACAGTTTTATATCCTGAACCCTCACTGTTTTATTCCCTAAATTCTTGCTGTTTATCCCCTGAATTATTGCTGTTTCATCGCCTGAACGCTCGCTGTTTTATACCCAGAATTTTTACAGTTTTATCTCCTGAACTCTCGCTGTTTTATCTCCTGAACTCTCACTGTTTTATCTTCTAAACTCTCACTGAATTATCTCCTGAACTCTCGGTTTGCTCCCCTGTTTTATCTCCTGAGCTCTCTCTGTTTTATCTCATGAATTCTCACTGCTTTATCCCTGAACTTTCACTATTTTATCCCCTGAATTCTTGCTGTTTTATCCCCTGAATTCTTGTTGTTTCATCCCCTGTACTCTCGTTGTTTTATACCCAGAATTTTTACAGTTTTATCTCCTGAACTCTCGCTGTTTCATCTCCTGAACTCTCACTGTTTTATCTCCTAAACTCACACTGTTTTATCTGCTGAACACTCACTGTTTAATGTCCCAAACTCTTGCTTTTATCTCCTGAACTCTCGCTGTTTTTTCCCCTGAACTCTCACTGTTATATCCCTGGAAATCTCACTGTTTTATCCACTGAAGACTCATTGTTTTATCTCCTGAACACACTATGTTTTGTCCTCTGAACACTCGCTGTTTTATCTCCCAAACTCTTGTTATTTATCACCCAAACTCTTGCTGTTTTATCCCTGAAGGTTGATTGTTTTATCCCCTGAATTCTTGCTGTTTTATCCCCTGAATTGTTGCTGTTTCACCCCCTGTACTCTCGCTATTTTATCCCCTGCACACTGTTTTTATCCTGGACTTCTAGCTGTTTTATCACCTGAGCTTTCTCTCTTTTATCTCCTGAACTCTCACTATTTCATCTCCAGAATTCTTGCTCTTTTATCCCTGAAATCGCACTGTTTTATCCGCTGAAGTCATGCTGTTTTATCTCCTGAACACTCTCTGTTTTGTCCTCTGAATACTCTGTTTTATCCCTGAACTCTCATTGTTTTATTCCTTGAATACTTGGTGTGTTATACCCTGAGCTGTTGCTATTTCATCCCGTGAGCTCTCACTGTTTTATCCCATGAACACTGTTTAATCCCCTGAATTCGGCCAGTTTTATCTCCTGAGCTTTCTGTGTTTTATCTCCAGAACTCTCGCTATTTCATCCCCCAAACTCTTGCTGTTTTATCCCTGATCTTTCACTGTTTCATACCCGATCTCTTGCTCTTTTAACCCCTGAATTCTTGCTGTTTTATCTCCTGAACTCTCGCTGTTTGATCCACAGAATTTTGGCGGTTTTATCTGCTGAACTCTCGCAGTTTTATATCCTGAACTTTCACTTTTTTATCCCCCGAATTCTTGCTGCTTTATCCCTTGAATTCTTGTTGTTTCATCCCCTGTACTCTCGTTGTTTTATACCCAGAATTTTTACAGTCTTATCTCCTGAACTCTCGCTGTTTTATCTCGTGAACTCTCACTGTTATATCCACTGAAGACTCGTTGTTTTATCTCCTGAACACACTATGTTTTGTCCTCTGAACACTTTGTTTTATCTCCTGAACACTCTCTGATTTATCCCCTAAACACTTGCTGTTTTATCTCACAAACTCTTGTTATTTATCTCCCAAAATCTTGCTGTTTTATCCCTGAAAGCAGATTGTTTTATCCCCCTGAATTCTTGCTGTTTTGACCCCTGAATTGTTGCTGTTTCACCCCCTGTACTCTCGTTGTTTCATCCCATGCACACTGTTTTTTGCCTGGAATTCTAGCTCTTTTATCACCTGAGCGCTCTCTGTTTTATCTCCTGAACTCTCACTATTTTATCTCCTGAATTCTTGCTGTTTTATCCCTGAAATTGCACTGTTTTATCCACTGAAATCTCACTGTTGTACCCCAGAATTCATGCTGTTTTTTCCCCTGAATTCTTGCTGTTTTATCCCATGAATTCTTATTATTTTATACCCTGAACTCTCACAGTTAAATCACCTGAAATCTCTCTGTTGAATCTTCTGAACAATCTGTTTTATCCCCTGAACTCTCGGTGATTTATCCCCTGAATTCTTGCTGCTTTATGCCCTGAACTCTTATTGTTTTATACCCAGAATTTTTGCAGTTTTATCTCCTGAACTCTGGATGTTTTATCGCCTGAACTCTCACTGTTTTATCACCTAAACTCTCTCTGTTTTATCTGCTGAACACTCCCTATTTTATGTCCTAAACTTTTGCTATTTTTTCCCTGACCTCTCACTGTTTTATCCCTGGAACTCTCACTGTTTTATCCACTGAAGTCTTGCTGTTTTATCTCCTGAACACTCTCTGTTTTGTCCTCTGAACACTCTGTTTTATCCCTGAACTCTCATTGTTTTATTCCTTGAATACTTGGTGTTTTATACCCTGAGCTGTTGCTATTTCATCCCGTGAGCTCTCACTGTTTTATCCCATGAACACTGTTTAATCCCCTGAATTCGGCCAGTTGTATCTCCTGAGCTTGCTCTGTTTTATCTCCAGAACTCTCGCTATTTCATCCCCCAAAATCTTGCTGTTTTATCCCTGATCTTTCACTTTTTTATCCCCTGAAGTCTTGCTCTTTAATCCCCTGAATTCTTGTTGTTTTATCTCCTGAACTCTCGCTGTTAGATCCACAGAATTTTGGCTGTTTTATGTCATGAACTCTCACAGTTTTATATCCTGAACGTTCACTATTTTATCCCCTGAATTCTTGCTGTTTTATCCCCTGAATTCTTGTTGTTTCATCCCCTGTACTCTCGTTGTTTTATACCCAGAATTTTTACAGTTTTATCTCCTGAACTCTCGCTGTTTTATCTCCTGAACTCTCACTGTTTTATCTCCTAAACTCTCACTGAATTATCTCCTGAACTCTCGGTTTGCTCCCCTGTTTTATCTCCTGAGCTCTCTCTGTTTTATCTCATGAATTCTCACTGCTTTATCCCTGAACTTTCACTATTTTATCCCCTGAATTCTTGCTGTTTTGTCCCCTGAATTCTTGTTGTTTCATCCCCTGTACTCTCGTTGTTTTATACCCAGAATTTTTACAGTTTTATCTCCTGAACTCTCGCTGTTTCATCTCCTGAACTCTCACTGTTTTATCTCCTAAACTCACACTGTTTTATCTGCTGAACACTCACTGTTTAATGTCCCAAACTCTTGCTTTTATCTCCTGAACTCTCGCAGTTTTTTCCCCTGAACTCTCACTGTTATATCCCTGGAAATCTCACTGTTTTATCCACTGAAGACTCATTGTTTTATCTCCTGAACACACTATGTTTTGTCCTCTGAACACTCGCTGTTTTATCTCCCAAACTCTTGTTATTTATCACCCAAACTCTTGCTGTTTTATCCCTGAAGGTTGATTGTTTTATCCCCTGAATTCTTGCTGTTTTATCCCCTGAATTGTTGCTGTTTCACCCCCTGTACTCTCGCTATTTTATCCCCTGCACACTGTTTTTATCCTGGACTTCTAGCTGTTTTATCACCTGAGCTTTCTCTCTTTTATCTGCTGAACTCTCACTATTTCATCTCCAGAATTCTTGCTCTTTTATCCCTGAAATCGCACTGTTTTATCCGCTGAAGTCATGCTGTTTTATCTCCTGAACACTCTCTGTTTTGTCCTCTGAATACTCTGTTTTATCCCTGAACTCTCATTGTTTTATTCCTTGAATACTTGGTGTTTTATACCCTGAGCTGTTGCTATTTCATCCCGTGAGCTCTCACTGTTTTATCCCATGAACACTGTTTAATCCCCTGAATTCGGCCAGTTTTATCTCCTGAGCTTTCTGTGTTTTATCTCCAGAACTCTCGCTATTTCATCCCCCAAACTCTTGCTGTTTTATCCCTGATCTTTCACTGTTTCATACCCAGATGTCTTGCTCTTTAATCCCCTGAATTCTTGCTGTTTTATCCCCTGAATTCTTGTTGTTTCATCCCCTGTACTCTCGCTGTTTTATACCCAGAATTTTTACAGTTTTATCTCCTGAACTCTCACTGTTTATCTCCTAAACTCTCACTGAATTATCTCCTGAACTCTCGGTTTGCTCCCCTGTTTTATCTCCTGAGCTCTCTCTGTTTTATCTCATGAATTCTCACTGCTTTATCCCTGAACTTCACTATTTTATCCCCTGAATTCTTGCTGTTTTATCCCCTGAATTCTTGTTGTTTCATCCCCTGTACTCTCGTTGTTTCATACCCAGAATTTTTACAGTTGTATCTCCTGAACTCTCGCTGTTTTATCTCCTGAACTCTCACTGTTTTATCTCCTAAACTCACACTGTTTTATCTGCTGAACACTCACTGTTTAATGTCCCAACTCTTGCTTTTATCTCCTGAACTCTCGCTGTTTTTTCCCCTGAACTCTCACTGTTATATCCCTGGAAATCTCACTGTTTTATCCACTGAAGACTCGTTGTTTTATCTCCTGAACAAACTATGTTTTGTCCTCTGAACACTCGCTGTTTTATCTCCCAAACTCTTGTTATTTATCACCCAAACTCTTGCTGTTTTATCCCTGAAAGTTGATTGTTTTATCCCCTGAATTCTTGCTGTTTTATCCCCTGAATTGTTGCTGTTTCACCCCCTGTACTCTCGCTGTTTTATCCGCTGCACACTGTTTTTATCCTGGACTTCTAGCTGTTTTATCACCTGAGCTTTCTCTCTTTTATCTCCTGAACTCTCACTACTTCATCTCCAGCATTCTTGCTGTTTTATCCCTGAAATCGCACTGTTTTATCCGCTGAAATCTCACTGTTGTACCCCAGAATTCTTGCTGTTTTATGCCCTGAATTCTTGCTGTTTTATCAAATGAATTCTTACTATTTTATACCCTGAACTCTCACAGTGTAATCTCCTGAAATCTCTATGTTTTATCTCCTGATCACTCTGATTTATCCCCTGAACTCTTGCTGTTTTATCCCCTGAATTCTTGCTGCTTTATGCCCTGAACTCTTGTTGTTTTATACCCAGAATTTTTGCAGTTTTATCTCCTGAACTCTCGATGTTTTATCACCTGAACTATCACTGTTTTATCTCCTAAACTCTCTCTGTTTTATCTGTTGAACACTCTGTTTTATCCCCTGAACAATCGCTGTTTTATCCCCTGAATTCTTGCTGCTCTATGCCCTGAACTCTTGTTGTTTTATACCCAGAATTTTTGCAGTTTTATCTCCTGAACTCTCGCTGTTTTATGTCCTGAACTCTCACTACTTTATCTCATTAACTCTCTCTGTATTATCTGCTGAACACTCACTGTTTTATGTCCCAAACTCTTGCTGGTTTATCCCTGAACTCTCATTGTTTTATCCGTGGAACTCTCACTGTTTTATCCACTGAAGACTCGTTGTTTTATCTCCTGAACACACTATGTTTTGTCCTCTGAACACTCTGTTTTAACTCCTGAACACTCTCTGATTTATCCCCTGAACACTTGCTGTTTTATCTCACAAACTCTGGTTATTTATCTCCCAAACTCTTGCTGTTTTATCCCTGAAAGCTGATTGTTTTATCCCCTGAATCCCTGCTGTTTTATCCCCTGAATTGTTGCTGTTTCACCCCCTGTACTCTCGCTGTTTCATCCCATGCACACTGTTTTTGTCCTGGAATTCTAGCTGTTTTATCACCTGAGTGCTCTCTGTTTTATCTCCTGAACTCTCACTATTTTATCTCCCGAAATCTTGCTGTTTTATCCCTGAAATTGCACTGTTTTATCCGCTGAAATCTCACTGTTGTACCCCAGAATTCTTGCTGTTTTATCACCTGAATTCATGCTGTTATATCCCATGAATTCTTACTATTTTATACCCTGAACTCTCACAGTTTAATCTCCTGAAATCTCTCTGTTTTATCTCCTGAACGATCTGTTTTATCCCCTGAACTCTCAGTGATTTATCCCTGAATTCTTGCTGCTTTATGCCCTGAATTCTTGTTGTTTTATACCCAGAATTTTTGCAGTTTTATCTCCTGAACTCTCGATGTTTTATCGCCTGAACTCTCTGTGTTTTATCTCCTAACCTCTCTCTGTTTTATCTGCTGAACACTCCCTATTTTATGTCCTAAACTTTTGCTATTATTTCCCTGACCTCTCACTGTTTTATCCCTGGAACTCTCACTGTTTTATCCACTGAAGTCTTGCTGTTTTATCTCCTGAACACTCTCTGTTTTGTCCTCTGAATACTCTGTTTTATCCCTGAACTCTCATTGTTTATTCCTTGAATACTTGGTGTTTTATACCCTGAGCTGTTGCTATTTCATCCCGTGAGCTCTCACTGTTTTATCCCATGAACACTTTTTAATCCCCTGAATTCGGCCAGTTGTATCTCCTGAGCTTGCTCTGTTTCATCTCCAGAACTCTCGATAATTCATCCCCCAAAATCTTGCTGTTTTATCCCTGATCTTTCACTTTTTTATCCCCTGAAGTCTTGCTCTTTAATCCCCTGAATTCTTGTTGTTTTATCCCCTGAACTCTCGCTGTTAGATCCACAGAATTTTGGCTGTTTTATCTCATGAACTCTCGCAGTTTTATATCCTGAATGTTCACTATTTTATCCCCTGAATTCTTGCTGTTTTATCCCCTGAATTCTTGTTGTTTCATCCCCTGTACTCTCGTTGTTTTATACCCAGAATTTTTACAGTTTTATCTCCTGAACTCTCGCTGTATTATCTCCTGAACTCTCACTGTTTTATCTCCTAAACTCTCACTGAATTATCTCCTGAACTCTCGGTTTGCTCCCCTGTTTTATCTCCTGAGCTCTCTCTGTTTTATCTCATGAATTCTCACTGCTTTATCCCTGAACTTCACTATTTTATCCCCTGAATTCTTGCTGTTTTATCCCCTGAATTCTTGTTGTTTCATCCCCTGTACTCTCGTTGTTTTATAAACAGAATTTTTACAGTTTTATCTCCTGAACTCTCGCTGTTTTATCTCCTGAACTCTCACTGTTTTATCTCCTAAACTCACACTGTTTTATCTGCTGAACACTCACTGTTTAATGTCCCAAACTCTTGCTTTTATCTCCTGAACTCTCGCTGTTTTTTCCCCTGAACTCTCACTGTTATATCCCTGGAACTCTCACTGTTTTATCCACTGAAGACTCGTTGTTTTATCTCCTGAACATACTATGTTTTGTCCTCTGAACACTCGCTGTTTTATCTCCTGAACACTCTCTGATTTATCCCCTGAACACTTGCTGTTTTATCTCCCAAACTCTTGTTATTTATCACCCAAACTCTTGCAGTTTTATCCCTGAAAGTTGATTGTTTTATCCCCTGAATTCTTGCTGTTTTATCCCCTGAATTGTTGCTGTTTCACCCCCTGTACTCTCGCTGTTTTATCCCCTGCACACTGTTTTTATCCTGGACTTCTAGCTGTTTTATCACCTGAGCTTTCTCTCTTTTATCTCCTGAACTCTCACTATTTCATCTCCAGAATTCTTGCTCTTTTATCCCTGAAATCGCATTGTTTTATCCGCTGAAATCTCACTGTTGTACCCCAGAATTCTTGCTGTTTTATCCCCTGAATTCTTGCTGTTTTATCCCATGAATTCTTACTATTTTATACCCTGAACTCTCATAGTGTAATCTCCTGAAATCTCTCTGTTTTATCGCCTGATCACTCTGATTTATCCCCTGAACTCTTGCTGTTTTATCCCCTGAATTCTTGCTGCTTTATGCCCTGAACTCTTGTTGTTTTATACCCAGAATTTTTGCAGTTTTATCTCCTGAACTCTCGATGTTTTATCACCTGAACTCTCACTGTTTTATCTCCTAAACTCGCTCTGTTTAATCTGCTGAACACTCGCTTTTTTATGTCCTAAACGCTTGCTTTTTTTCCCCTGAACTCTCACTGTTTTATCCCTGGAACTCTCACTGTTTTATCCACTGAAGTCTTGCTGTTTTATCTCCTGAACACTCTCTGTTTTGTCCTCTGAATACTCTGTTTTATCCCTGAACTCTCATTGTTTTATTCCTTGAATACTTGGTGTTTTATACCCTGAGCTGTTGCTATTTCATCCCGTGAGCTCTCACTGTTTTATCCCATGAACACTGTTTAATCCCCTGAATTCGGCCAGTTTTATCTCCTGAGCTTTCTGTGTTTTATCTCATGAACCCTCGCTATTTCATCCCCCAAACTCTTGCTGTTTTATCCCTGATCTTTCACTGTTTCATCCCCTGAAGTCTTGCTCTTTAATCCCCTGAATTCTTGCTGTTTTATCTCCTGAACTCTCGCTGTTTGATCCACAGAATTTTGGCGGTTTTATCTCCTGAACTCTCGCAGTTTTATCTCCTGAACTTTCACTTTTTTATCCCCCGAATTCTTGCTGTTTTATCCCCTGAATTCTTGTTGTTTCATCCCCTGTACTCTCGTTGTTTTATAAACAGAATTTTTACAGTCTTATCTCCTGAACTCTCGCTGTTTTATCTCGTGAATTCTCACTGTTTTATCTCCTAAACTCACACTGTCTAATCTGCTTAACACTCACTGTTTAACGTCCCAAACTCTTGCTTTTATCTCCTGAACTCTCGCTGTTTTTTCCCCTGAACTCTCGCTGTTATATCCCTGGAACTCTCACTGTTATATCCACTGAAGACTCGTTGTTTTATCTCCTGAACACACTATGCTTTGTCCTCTGAACACTCTGTTTTATCTCCTGAACACTCTCTGATTTATCCCCTAAACACTTGCTGTTTTATCTCACAAACTCTTGTTATTTATCTCCCAAACCCTTGCTGTTTTATCCCTGAAAGCTGATTGTTTTATCCCCTGAATTCTTGCTGTTTTATCCCCTGAATTGTTGCTGTTTCACCCCCTGTACTCTCATTGTTTCATCCCATGCACACTGTTTTTTGCCTGGAATTCTAGCTGTTTTATCACCTGAGCGCTCTCTGTTTTATCTCCTGAACTCTCACTATTTTATCTCCTGAATCTTGCTGTTTTATCCCTGAAATTGCACTGTTTATCCGCTGAAATCTCACTGTTGTACCCCAGAATTCTTGCTGTTTTATCCCCTGAATATTTACTGTTTTATCCCATGAATCTTCCTATTTTATCCCCTGAAATCTAACAGTTAAATCACCTGAAATCTCTCTGTTGTATCTTCTCAACAATCTGTTTTATCCCCTGAACTCTCGGTGATTTATCCCCTGAATTCTTGCTGCTTTATGCCCTGAACTGTTGTTGTTTTATACCCAGAATTTTTGCAGTTTTATCTCCTGAACTCTCGATGTTTTATCGCCTGAACTCTCACTGTTTTATCACCTAAACTCTCTCTGTTTTATCTGCTGAACACTCCCTATTTTATGTCCTAAACTTTTGTTATTTTTTCCCTGACCTCTCACTGTTTTATCCCTGGAACTCTCACTGTTTTATCCACTGAAGTCTTGCTGTTTTATCTCCTGAACACTCTCTGTTTTGTCCTCTGAACACTCTGTTTTATCCCTGATCTCTCATTGTTTCATTCCTTGAATACTTGGTGTTTTATACCCTGAGCTGTTGCTATTTCATCCCGTGAGCTCTCACTGTTTTATCCCATGAACACTGTTTAATCCCCTGAATTCGGCCAGTTGTATCTCCTGAGCTTGCTCTGTTTCATCTCCAGAACTCTCGCTATTTCATCCCCCAAACTCTTGCTGTTTTATCCCTGATCTTTCACTTTTTTATCCCCTGAAGTCTTGCTCTTTAATCCCCTGAATTCTTGTTGTTTTATCTCCTGAACCTTCGCTGTTAGATCCACAGAATTTTGGCTGTTTTATCTCATGAACTCTCACAGTTTTATATCCTGAACGTTCACTATTTTATCCCCTGAATTCTTGCTGTTTTATCCCCTGAATTCTTGTTGTTTCATCCCCTGTACTCTCGTTGTTTTATACCCAGAATTTTTACAGTTTTATCTCCTGAACTCTCGCTGTTTTATCTCCTGAACTCTCACTGTTTTATCTTCTAAACTCTCACTGAATTATCTCCTGAACTCTCGGTTTGCTCCCCTGTTTTATCTCCTGAGCTCTCTCTGTTTTATCTCATGAATTCTCACTGCTTTATCCCTGAACTTTCACTATTTTATCCCCTGAATTCTTGCTGTTTTATGCCCTGAATTCTTGTTGTTTCATCCCCGTACTCTCGTTGTTTTATACCCAGAATTTCTACAGTTTTATCTCCTGAACTCTCGCTGTTTTATCTCCTGAACTCACACTGTTTTATCTCCTCAACTCACACTGTTTTATCTGCTGAACACTCACTGTTGAATGTCCCAAACTCTTGCTTTTGTCTCCTGAACTCTCGCTGTTTTTTTCCCCTGAACTCTCGCTGTTATATCCCTGGAGCTCTCACTGTTTTCTCCGCTGAAGACTCGCTGTTTTATCTCCTGAACACTCTCTGTTTTATCCCCTGAACACTCGCTGTTTTATCTCCCAAGCTCTTGTTATTTATCACCCAAACTCTTGCTGTTTTATCCCTGAAGGTTGATTGTTTTATCCCCTGAATTCTTGCTGTTTTATCCCCTGAATTGTTGCTGTTTCACCCCCTGTACTCTCGCTATTTTATCCCCTGCACACTGTTTTTATCCTGGACTTCTAGCTGTTTTATCACCTGAGCTTTCTCTCTTTTATCTCCTGAACTCTCACTATTTCATCTCCAGAATTCTTGCTCTTTTATCCCTGAAATCGCACTGTTTTATCCGCTGAAGTCATGCTGTTTTATCTCCTGAACACTCTCTGTTTTGTCCTCTGAATACTCTGTTTTATTCCCTGAACTCTCATTGTTTTATTCCTTGAATACTTGGTGTGTTATACCCTGAGCTGTTGCTATTTCATCCCGTGAGCTCTCACTGTTTTATCCCATGAACACTGTTTAATCCCCTGAATTCGGCCAGTTTTATCTCCTGAGCTTTCTGTGTTTTATCTCCAGAACTCTCGCTATTTCATCCCCCAAACTCTTGCTGTTTTATCCCTGATCTTTCACTGTTTCATACCCCGATGTCTTGCTCTTTAATCCCCTGAATTCTTGCTGTTTTATCTCCTGAACTCTCGCTGTTTGATCCACAGAATTTTGGCGGTTTTATCTGCTGAACTCTCGCAGTTTTATATCCTGAACTTTCACTTTTTTATCCCCGAATTCTTGCTGCTTTATCCCTTGAATTCTTGTTGTTTCATCCCTGTACTCTCGTTGTTTTATACCCAGAATTTTTACAGTCTTATCTCCTGAACTCTCGCTGTTTTATCTCGTGAACTCTCACTGTTATATCCACTGAAGACTCGTTGTTTTATCTCCTGAACACACTATGTTTTGTCCTCTGAACACTTTGTTTTATCTCCTGAACACTCTCTGATTTATCCCCTAAACACTTGCTGTTTTATCTCACAAACTCTTGTTATTTATCTCCCAAAATCTTGCTGTTTTATCCCTGAAAGCAGATTGTTTTATCCCCCTGAATTCTTGCTGTTTTGACCCCTGAATTGTTGCTGTTTCACCCCCTGTATTCTCGTTGTTTCATCCCATGCACACTGTTTTTTGCCTGGAATTCTAGCTCTTTTTTCACCTGAGCGCTCTCTGTTTTATCTCCTGAACTCTCACTATTTTATCTCCTGAATTCTTGCTGTTTTATCCCTGAAATTGCACTGTTTTATCCACTGAAATCTCACTGTTGTACCCCAGAATTCATGCTGTTTTTTCCCCTGAATTCTTGCTGTTTTATCCCATGAATTCTTATTATTTTATACCCTCAACTCTCACAGTTTAATCACCTGAAATCTCTCTGTTGTATCTTCTGAACAATCTGTTTTATCCCCTGAACTCTCGGTGATTTATCCCCTGAATTCTTGCTGCTTTATGCCCTGAACTCTTATTGTTTTATACCCAGAATTTTTGCAGTTTTATCTCCTGAACTCTGGATGTTTTATCGCCTGAACTCTCACTGTTTATCACCTAAACTCTCTCTGTTTTATCTGCTGAACACTCCCTATTTTATGTCCTAAACTTTTGCTATTTTTTCCCTGACCTCTCACTGTTTTATCCCTGGAACTCTCACTGTTTTATCCACTGAAGTCTTGCTGTTTTATCTCCTGAACACTCTCTGTTTTGTCCTCTGAACACTCTGTTTTATCCCTGAACTCTCATTGTTTTATTCCTTGAATACTTGGTGTTTTATACCCTGAGCTGTTGCTATTTCATCCCGTGAGCTCTCACTGTTTTATCCCATGAACACTGTTTAATCCCCTGAATTCGGCCAGTTGTATCTCCTGAGCTTGCTCTGTTTTATCTCCAGAACTCTCGCTATTTTATCCCCCAAAATCTTGCTGTTTTATCCCTGATCTTTCACTTTTTTATCCCCTGAAGTCTTGCTCTTTAATCCCCTGAATTCTTGTTGTTTTATCTCCTGAACTCTCGCTGTTAGATCCACAGAATTTTGGCTGTTTTATGTCATGAACTCTCACAGTTTTATATCCTGAACGTTCACTATTTTATCCCCTTAATTCTTGCTGTTTCATCCGCTGAATTCTTGTTGTTTCATCCCCTGTACTCTCGTTGTTTTATACCAGAATTTTTACAGTTTTATGTCCTAAGCTCTATCTGTTTATCTCCTGAACTATCACTATTTTATCTCCCAAACTCTCCTGAATTAATCTCCTGAACTCTCGGTTTGCTACCCTGTTTTATATCCTGAGCTCGGTCTGTTTTATCTCATGAACTCTCACTGCTTTATCCCTGAACTCTCACTATTTTATCCCCTGAATTCTTGCTGTTTTGTCCCTGAACTCTTGTTGTTTCATCCCCTACACTCTCGTTGTTTTATTCTCAGGATTTTCACAGTTTTATCTCCTGAACTCTCGCTGTTTCATCTCCTGAACTCTTGCTGTTTTATCTCCTAAACTCACACTGTTTTATCTGCTGAACACTCAACTGTTTAATGTCCCAAACTCTTGCTTTTATCTCCTGAACTCTCGCAGTTTTTTCCCCTGAACTCTCACTGTTATATCCCTGGAAATCTCACTGTTTTATCCACTGAAGACTCATTGTTTTATCTCCTGAACACACGATGTTTTGTCCTCTGAACACTCGCTGTTTTATCTCCCAAACTCTTGTTATTTATCACCCAAACTCTTGCTGTTTTATCCCTGAAGGTTGATTGTTTTATCCCCTGAATTCTTGCTGTTTTATCCCCTGAATTGTTGCTGTTTCACCCCCTGTACTCTCGCTATTTTATCCCCTGCACACTGTTTTTATCCTGGACTTCTAGCTGTTTTATCACCTGAGCTTTCTCTCTTTTATCTGCTGAACTCTCACTATTTCATCTCCAGAATTCTTGCTCTTTTATCCCTGAAATCGCACTGTTTTATCCGCTGAAGTCATGCTGTTTTATCTCCTGAACACTCTCTGTTTTGTCCTCTGAATACTCTGTTTTATCCCTGAACTCTCATTGTTTTATTCCTTGAATACTTGGTGTTTTATACCCTGAGCTGTTGCTATTTCATCCCGTGAGCTCTCACTGTTTTATCCCATGAACACTGTTTAATCCCCTGAATTCGGCCTGTTTTATCTCCTGAGCTTTCTGTGTTTTATCTCCAGAACTCTCGCTATTTCATCCCCCAAACTCTTGCTGTTTTATCCCTGATCTTTCACTGTTTCATACCCAGATGTCTTGCTCTTTAATCCCCTGAATTCTTGCTGTTTTATCTCCTGAACTCTCGCTGTTTGATCCACAGAATTTTGGCGGTTTTATCTGCTGAACTCTCGCAGTTTTATATCCTGAACTTTCACTTTTTTATCCCCCGAATTCTTGCTGCTTTATCCCTTGAATTCTTGTTGTTTCATCCCCTGTACTCTCGTTGTTTTATACCCAGAATTTTTACAGTCTTATCTCCTGAACTCTCGCTGTTTTATCTCGTGAACTCTCACTGTTATATCCACTGAAGACTCGTTGTTTTATCTCCTGAACACACTATGTTTTGTCCTCTGAACACTTTGCTTTATCTCCTGAACACTCTCTGATTTATCCCCTAAACACTTGCTGTTTTATCTCACAAACTCTTGTTATTTATCTCCCAAAATCTTGCTGTTTTATCCCTGAAAGCAGATTGTTTTATCCCCCTGAATTCTTGCTGTTTTGTCCCCTGAATTGTTGCTGTTTCACCCCCTGTACTCTCGTTGTTTCATCCCATGCACACTGTTTTTTGCCTGGAATTCTAGCTCTTTTATCACCTGAGCGCTCTCTGTTTTATCTCCTGAACTCTCACTATTTTATCTCCTGAATTCTTGCTGTTTTATCCCTGAAATTGCACTGTTTTATCCACTGAAATCTCACTGTTGTACCCCAGAATTCATGCTGTTTTTTCCCCTGAATTCTTGCTGTTTTATCCCATGAATTCTTATTATTTTATACCCTGAACTCTCACAGTTAAATCACCTGAAATCTCTCTGTTGTATCTTCTGAACAATCTGTTTTATCCCCTGAACTCTCGGTGATTTATCCCCTGAATTCTTGCTGCTTTATGCCCTGAACTCTTATTGTTTTATACCCAGAATTTTTGCAGTTTTATCTCCTGAACTCTCGATGTTTTATCGCCTGAACTCTCACTGCTTTATCACCTAAACTCTCTCTGTTTTATCTGCTGAACACTCCCTATTTTATGTCCTAAACTTTTGCTATTTTTTCCCTGACCTCTCACTGTTTTATCCCTGGAACTCTCACTGTTTTATCCACTGAAGTCTTGCTGTTTTATCTCCTGAACACTCTCTGTTTTGTCCTCTGAACACTCTGTTTTATCCCTGAACTCTCATTGTTTTATTCCTTGAATACTTGGTGTTGTATACCCTGAGCTGTTGCTATTTCATCCCGTGAGCTCTCACTGTTTTATCCCATGAACACTGTTTAATCCCCTGAATTCGGCCAGTTGTATCTCCTGAGCTTGCTCTGTTTTATCTCCAGAACTCTCGCTATTTCATCCCCCAAAATCTTGCTGTTTTATCCCTGATCTTTCACTTTTTTATCCCCTGAAGTCTTGCTCTTTAATCCCCTGAATTCTTGTTGTTTTATCTCCTGAACTCTCGCTGTTAGATCCACAGAATTTTGGCTGTTTTATGTCATGAACTCTCGCAGTTTTATATCCTGAACGTTCACTATTTTATCCCCTGAATTCTTGCTGTTTTATCCCCTGAATTCTTGTTGTTTCATCCCCTGTACTCTCATTGTTTTATACCCAGAATTTTTGCAGTTTTATCTCCTGAACTCTCACTGTTTTATCTCCTGAACTCTCACTGTTTTATCTCCTAAACTCACACTGTTTTATCTGCTGAACACTCACTGTTTACTGCCCCAAACTCTTGCTTTTATCTCCTGAACTCTCGTTGTTTTTTCCCCTGAACTCTCGTTGTTATATCCCTGGAACTCTCACTGTTTTATCCACTGAAGACTCGTTGTTTTATCTCCTGAACAAACTATGTTTTGTCCTCTGAACACTCACTGTTTTATCTCCTGAACACTCTCTGATTTATCCCCTGAACACTTGCTGTTTTATCACCCAAACTCTCACTATTTTATCTCCAGAATTCTTGCTGTTTTATCCCTGAAATCGCACTGTTTTAACCGCTGAAATCTCACTGTTGTACCCCAGAATTCTTGCTGTTTTATCCCCTGAATTCTTGCTGTTTTATCCCATGATTTCTTACTATTTTATACCCTGAACTCTCACAGCTTTACCTCCTGAAATCTCTCTGTTTTATCTCCTGAACTCTCACTGTTTTATCTTATAAACTCTCTCTGTTTTATCTGCTGAACACTCGCTGTTTCATGTCCTAAACTCTTGCTTTTTATCCCCTGAACTCTCGCTGTATTATCTCCTGAACTCTCACTGTTTTATCTCATAAACTCTCTCTGTTTTATCTGCTGAACACTCGCTGTTTTATGCCCAAACTCTTGATGTTTTATCCCCTGAACTCTCGCTGTTTTATCCCTGGAACTCTCACTGTTCTATCCACTGGAGTCTTGCTGTTTTATCTCCTGAACACTCTCTGCTTTGTCCTCTGAACACTCTGTTTTATCCCTGAACTTTCATTGTTTTATCCCCTGAATTCTTGGTGTTTTATACCCTGAATTGTTGCTGTTTCATCCCGTGAGCTCTCGCTGTTTTATCCCATGAAAACTGTTTAATCCCCTGAATTCTTCCTGTTTTATCTCCTGAGCTTTCTCTGTTTTATCTCCTGAATTCTCGCTATTTTATCTCCCAAACTCTTGCTGTTTTATCCCTGATCTCTCACTGTTTTATCCCCTGAAGTCTTGCTCTTTTATCCCCTGAATTCTTGTGGTTTTGTCCCCTGAACTCTCGCTGTTTTATCCCGTGAATTCTTGCAGTTTTATCCACTGAAAGCTTGCTATTTTATCTCCTGAATTCTCTATTTTATCCCCTCGACTCTCACTGTTATATCACCTGAACCCTCGCTGTTTTATCCCCTGATTTCTCGCTGTCTTATCCCCTATATTCTTGTTGTTTTATCTCCTGAACTGTCTGTGCTTTATCTCCTGAACTCTCGCTATTTTATCTCCTGAACTCTCACTGTTTTATCCCTGAACTCTCACTGTTTTATCCTCTGAACTCTTGCTGTTTTATCTCCTGAACACGCTCTATTTTATCCCCTGAACTCTCGCTGTTTTACCCCCTGAATGCTTCCTGTTTTATCCCCTGAACTCTAGGTGTTTTATCTCATGAACACTATCTGTTTTGTCCTCTGAACACTCTCTGTTTTCACTCCTGAAAACTCTCTGTTTTATGCCCTGAACATTCTGTGTTTTATCTCCTGAACTCTACCTGTTTTAACCCCTGAGCATTCCATTTTATCTCCTGAACTCTTGCTGTTTTCTCCACTCAACTCTTGTTGTTTTATCTCCTGAACACCGTGTTTTGTCCCCAGAATTCTTGCTGTTTTATCTCCTGAGCTCTCTCTGTTTTATCTCCTGAACACTCTGTTTTATCCCCTGAACACTCGCTGTTTTATCCCCTGAATTCTTGCTGCTCTATGCCCTGAACTCTTGTTGTTTTATAACCAGAATTTTTGCAGTTTTATCTCCTGAACTCTCGTTGTTTTATCTCCTGAACTCTCACTATTTTATCTCATTAACTCTCTCTGTATTATCTGCTGAACACTTGCTGTTTTATGTCCTAAACTCATGCTGTTTTATCCCCTGAACTCCCGCTGTTTTATCCCTGGAACTCTCACTGTTTTCTCCACTGAAGTCTTGCTGTTTTATCTCCTGAACACTCTCTGTTTTGTCCTCTGAACACTCTGTTTTATCCCTGAACTCTCATTGTTTTATTCCTTGAATACTTGGTGTTTTATACCCTGAGCTGTTGCTATTTCATCCCGTGAGCTCTCCCTGTTTTATCCCATGAACACTGTTTAATCCCCTGAATTCGGCCAGTTTTGTCTCCTGAGCTTTCTCTGTTTTATCTCATGAATTCTCACTGCTTTTTCCCTGAACTTTCACTTTTTTATCCCCTGAATTCTTGCTGTTTTATCCCCTGAATTCTTGTTGTTTAATCCCCTGTACTCTCGTTGTTTTATACCCAGAATTTTTAGTTTTATCTCCTGAACTCTCGCTGTTTTATCTCCTGAACTCTCACTGTTTTATCTCCTAAACTCACCCTGTTTTATCTCCTGAACTCTCACTGTTTAATGTCCCAAACTCTTGCTTTAATCTGAACTCTCACTGTTTTTTCCCCTGAACTCTCGCTGTTATATCCCTGGAACTCTCATTGTTATATCCACTGAAGACTCATTGTTTTATCTCCTGAACACACTATGTTTTGTCCTCTGAACACTCTGTTTTATCTCCTGAACAATCTCTGATTTATCCCCTGAACACTTGCTGTTTTATCTCCCAATCTCTTGTTATTTATCTCCCAAATTCTTGCTTTTTTACCCTGAAAGCTGATTGTTTTATCCCCTGAATTCTTGCTGTTTTATCGCCTGAATTGTTGCTGTTTCACCCCCTGTACTCTCGCTGTTTCATCCCCTGCACACTCTGTTTTATTCCTGGAATTCTAGCTGTTTTATCAACTGAGCTCTCTCTGTTTTATCTCCTGAACTCTCGCTATTTTATCTCCAGAATTCTTGCTGTTTTATCCCTGAAATTGCACTGTTTTAACCGCTGAAATCTCACTGTTGTACCCCAGAATTCTTGCTGTTTTATCCCCTGAATTCTTGCTGTTTTATCCCATGAATTCTTACTATTTTATACCCTGAACTCTCACAGCTTTACCTCCTGAAATCTCTCTGTTTTATCTCCTGAACACTCTGTTTTATCCCCTGAACTCTCGCTGTTTTATCCCCTGAATTCTTGTTGCTTTATGCCCTGAACTCTTGTTGTTTTATACCCAGAATTTCTGCAGTTTTATCTTCTGAACTCTCGCTGTTTTATCTCCTGAACTCTCAATGTTTTATCTCATAAACTCTCTCTGTTTTATCTGCTGAACACTCGCTGTTTTATGTCCTAAACTCTTGCTTTTTTCCCCCTGAACTCTCGCTGTTTTATCCCTGGAACTCTCACTGTTCTATCCACTGGAGTCTTGCTGTTTTATCTCCTGAACACTCTGTTTTATCCCTGAACTTTCATTGTTTTATCTCCTGAATTCTTGGTGTTTATACCCTGAACTGTTGATCTTTCATCCCGTGAGCTCTCGCTGTTTTATCCCATGAACACTGTTTAATCCCCTGAATTCTTCTGTTTTATATCCTGAGCTTTCTCTGTTTTATCTCCTGAACTCTCGCTATTTTATCTCCCAAACTCTTGCTGTTTTATCCCTGATCTCTCACTGTTTTATCCCCTGACGTCTTGCTCTTTAATCCCCTGAATTCTTCCGGTTTTATCTCCTGAACTCTTGCTGTTTGATCCACAGAATTTTGGCTGTTTTATCTCATGAACTCTCACAGTTTTATATCCTGAACTTTCACTATTTTATCCCCTGAATTCTTGTTGCTTTATCCCCTGAATTCTTGTTGTTTCATCCCCTGTACTCTTGTTGTTTTATACCCAGAATTTTTACACTTTTATCTCCTCAACTCTCACTGTTATATCACCTGAACCCTCGCTGTTTTATCCCCTGATTTCTTGGTGTTTTATACCCTGAACTGTTGCTGTTTCATCCCGTGAACTCTTGCTGTTTTATCCCATGAACACTTTTCAATCCCCTGAATTCTTCTTGTTTTATCTCCTGAGCTTTCTCTGTTTTATCTCCTGAACTCTCGTTATTTTATCTCCCAAACTCTTGCTGTTTCATCCCTGATCTCTCACTGTTTTATCCCCTGAATTCTTGCTCTTTTATCCCTGAATTCTTTTGGTTTTTTCCACTGAACTCCCGCTGTTTTATCCCGTGAATTCTTGCAGTATAATCCCCTGAAAGCTTGCTATTTTATCCCCTGAAATCTCTATTTTTATCCCCTCGACTCTCACTGTTATATCACCTGAACCCTCGCTGTTTTATCCCCTGAATTCTTGCTGTCTTATCCCCTATATTCTTGTTGTTTTATCTCCTGAACTGTCTCTGTTTTATCTCCTGAACTCTCGCTATTTTATCTCCTGAACTCTCGCTGTTTTATCCCTGAACTCTCACTGTTTTATCTCCTGAATTCTTGCTGTTTTATCCCTGAAATTACACTGTTTTATCCGCTGAAATCTCACTGTTTTACTCCAGAATTCTTTCTGTTTTAACCCATGAATTCTTACTATTTTATACCCTGAACTCTCACAGCTAAATCTCCTGAAATCTCTCTGTTTTATCCCCTGAACACCCTGTTTTATCCCCTGAATTCCTGATGTTTTATCCCCTGAAATCTTGTTGTTTTATTGACAGAATTTTTGCCATTTTATCTCCTGAACTCTCGATGTTTTTTCGCCTGAACTCTCACTGTTTTATCTCCTAAACTCTGTCTGTTTTATCTGCCGAACACTCGCTGTTTTATGTCCTAAACTTTTGCTATTTTTTCCCCTGACCTCTCACTTTTTTATCCCTGGAACTCTCAGTGTTTTATCCACTGAAGTCTTGCTGTTTTATCTCCTGAACACTCTCTGTTTTGTTCTCTGAACACTCTTTTATCCTGAACTCTCATTGTTTTATACCTTGAATACTTGGTGTTTTATACCCTGAGCTGTTGCTATTTCATCCCGTGAGCACTCACTGTTTTATCCCTTGAACACTGTTTAATCCCCTGAATTCGGCCAGTTTTATCTCCTGAGCTTTCTCTGTTTTATCTCCAGAACTTTCGCTATTTCATCCCCCAAACTCTTGCTGTTTTATCCCTGATCTTTCACTGTTTTATCCCCTGAAGTCTTGCTCTTTAATCCCCTGAATTCTTGCTGTTTTATCTCCCGAACTCTCGCTGTTTGATCCACAGAATTTTGGCTGTTTTATCTCATGAACTCTCGCAGTTTTATATCCTGAACTTTCACTATTTTATCCCCTGAATTCTTGTTGTTTTATCCCCTGAATTCTTGTTGTTTCATCCCCTGTACTCTCGTTGTTTTATACCCAGAATTTTTACACTTTTATCTCCTGAACTCTCGCTGTTTTATCTCCTGAACTCTCACTGTTTTATCCCCTAAACTCTCACTGAATTCTCTCCTGAACTCTCGGTTTGCTACCCTGTTTTATCTCCTGAGCTCTCTCTGTTTTATCTCATGAATTCTCACTGCTTTATCCCTGAACTTTCAGTATTTTATCCCCTGAATTCTTGCTGTTTCATCCCCTGTACTCTCGTTGTTTTATACCCAGAATTTTTACAGTTTTATCTCCTGAACTCTTGCTGTTTTATCTCTGAACTCTCACAGTTTTATCTCCTAAACTCACACGGTTTTATCTGCTGAACCCTCACTGTTTAATGTCCCAAACTTTTGATTTTATCTCCTGAACTCTCGCTGTTTTTTTCCCCTGAACTCTCGCTGTTATATCCCTGGAACTCTCACTGTTTTATCCACTGAAGACTCGCTGATTTATCTCCTGAACACTCTCTGTTTTATCCCCTGAACACTTGCTGTTTTATCTCCCGAACTCTTGTTATTTATCTCCCAAACTCTTGCTGTTTTATCCCTGAAAGCTCATTGTTTATCCCGTGAATTCTTGCAGTTTTATCCACTGAATTGTTGCTGTTTCACCCCCTGTACTCTCGCTGTTTTATCCCCTGCACACTCTGTTTTATTCCTGGAATTCTAGCTGTTTTATCAACTGAGCTCTCTCTGTTTTATCTCCTGAACTCTCGCTATTTTATCTCCAGAATTCTTGCTGTTTTATCCCTGAAATCGCACTGTTTTAACCGCTGAAATCTCACTGTTGTACCCCAGAATTCTTGCTGTTTTATCCCCTGAATTCTTGCTGTTTTATCCCATGAATTCTTACTATTTTATACCCTGAACTCTCACAGCTTTACCTCCTGAAATCTCTCTGTTTTATCTCCTGAACACTCTGTTTTATCCCCTGAACGCTCGCTGTTTTATCCCCTGAATTCTTGCTGCTTTATGCCCTGAACTCTTGTTGTTTTATACCCAGAATTTTTGCAGTTTTATCTTCTGAACTCTCGCTGTTTTATCTCCTGAACTCTCACTGTTTTATCTCATTAACTCTCTCTGTTTTATCTGCTGAACACTCGCTGTTTTATGTCCTAAACTCTTGCTTTTTTTCCCCTGAACTCTCGCTGTATTATCTCCTGAACTCTCACTGTTTTATCCACTGAAGACTCGTTGTTTTATGTCCTGAACACACTATGTTTTGTCCTCTGAACACTCTGTTTTAACTCCTGAACACTCTCTGATTTATCCCCTGAACACTTGCTGTTTTATCTCCCAAACTCTTACTGTTTTATCCCTGAAATCTGATTGTTTTATCCCCTGAATTGTTGCTGTTTCACCCCCTGTACTCTCGCTGTTTTATCCCCTGCACACTGTTTTATTCCTGGAATTCTAGCTGTTTTATCACCTGAGCTTTCTCTCTTTTATCTCCTGAACTCTCACTATTTCATCTCCCGAATTCTTGCTCTTTTATCCCTGAAATCGCACTGTTTTATCCGCTGAAATCTCACTGTTGTACCCCAGAATTCTTGCTGTTTTATCCCCTGAATTCTTGCTGTTTTATTCCATGAATTCTTACTATTTTCTACCCTGAACTCTCACAGTTTAATCTCCTGAAATCTCTCTGTTTTATCTCCTGAACACTCTGTTTTATCCCCTGAACTCTTGCTGTTTTATCCCCTGAATTCTTGCTGCTTTATGTCCTGAACTCTTGTTGTTTTATACCCAGAATCTTTGCAGTTTTATCTCCTGAACTCTCGCTGTTTTATCTCCTGAACTCTCACAATTTTATCTCATTTACTCTCTCTGTTTTATCTGCTGAACACTCGCTGTTTTATGTCCTAAACTCTTGCTGTTTTATCCCCTGAATTCCCGCTGTTTTATCCCTGGAACTCTCACTGTTTTATCCACTGAAGACTCGTTGTTTTATGTCCTGAACACACTATGTTTTGTCCTCTGAACACTCTGTTTTAACTCCTGAACACTCTCTGATTTATCCCCTGAACACTTTCTGTTTTATCTCCCAAATTCTTGTTATTTTTCTCCCAAACTCTTGCTGTTTTATCCCTGAAAGCTGATTGTTTTATCCCCTGAATTCTTGCTGTTTTATCCCCTGAATTGTTGCTGTTTCACCCCCTGTACTCTCGCTGTTTCATCCCCTGCACACTGTTTTTTTCCTGGAATTCTAGCTGTTTTATCACCTGAGTGCTCTCTGTTTTATCTCCTGAACTCTCACTATTTTATCTCCCGAATTCTTGCTGTTTTATCCCTGAAATTGCACTGTTTTATCCGCTGAAATCTCACTGTTGTACCCCAGAATTCTTGCTGTTTTATCACCTGAATTCTTGCTGTTATATCCCATGAATTCTTACTATTTTATACCCTGAACTCCCACAGCTAAATCTCCTGAAATCTCTCTGTTTTATCTCCTGAACGATCTGTTTTATCCCCTGAATTCTTGCTGCTTTATGCCCTGAACTCTTGTTGTTTTTTACGCAGAATCTTTGCAGATCTATCTCCTGAACTCTCGATGGTTTTTCGCCTGAACTCTCACTGTTTTATCTCCTAAACTCTCTCTGTTTTATCTGCTGAACACTCGCTGTTTTATGTCCTAAACTTTTGCTATTTTTCCCCTGACCTCTCACTGTTTTATCCCTGGAACTCTCACTGTTTTATCCACTGAAGTCTTGCTGTTTTATCTCCTGAACACTCTCTGTTTTGTTCTCTGAACACTCTGTTTTATCCCTGAACTCTCATTGTTTTATTCCTTGAATACTTGGTGTTTCATACCCTGAGCTGTTGCTATTTCATCCCGTGAGCTCTCACTGCTTTATCCCATGAACACTGTTGAATCCCCTGAATTCGGCCAGTTGTATCTCCTGAGCTTTCTCTGTTTTATCTCCAGAACTCTCGCTATTTCATCCCCCAAACTCTTGCTGTTTTATCCCTGATCTTTCACTGTTTTATCCCCTGAAGTCTTGCTCTTTCATCCCCTGAATTCTTGTAGATTTGTCCCCTGAATTCTTGTTGTTTCATCCCCTGTACTCTCGTTGTTTTATACCCAGAATTTTTACAGTTTTATCTCCTGAACTCTCACTATTTTATCTCCTGAACTCTCACTGTTTAATCCCCTAAACTCTCACCGAATTCTCTCCTGAACTCTCGGTTTGCTCCCCTGTTTTATCTCCTGACCTCTCTCTGTTTTATCTCATGAATTCTCACTGCTTTATCCCTAAACTTTCACTATTTTATCCCCTGAATTCTTGCTGTTTTATCCACTGAGTTCTTGTTGTTTCATCCCCTGTACTCTCGTTGTGTTATACCCAGAATGTTTACAGTTTTATCTCCTGAACTCTCACTGTTTTATCTCCTAAACTCACACTGTTTTATCTGCTGAACACTCACTGTTTAATGTCCCAAACTCTTGCTTGTATCTCCTGAACTCTCGCTGTTTTTTCCCTTGAACTCTCGCTGTTATATCCCTGGATCTCTCACTGTTATATCCACTGAAGACTCGTTTTATCTCCTGAACACACTATGTTTTGTCCTCTGAACACCCTGTTTTATCTCCTGAACACTCTCTGATTTATCCCCTGAACACTTGCTGTTTTATCGCCCAAACTCTTGTAATTTATCTCCCAAACCCTTACTGTTTTATCCCTGAAAGCTGATTGTTTAATCCCCTGAATTCTTGCTGTTTTATACCCTGAATTGTTGCTGTTTCACCCCCTGTACTCTCGCTGTTTTATCCCCTGCACACTGTTTTTATCCTGGAATTCTAGCTGTTTTATCACCTGAGCTTTCTCTCTTTTATCTCCTGAACTCTCACTATTTCATCTCCCGAATTTTTGCTCTTTTATCCCTGAAATCGCACTGTTTTATCCGCTGAAATCTCACTGTTGTACCCCAGAATTCTTGCTGTTTTATCCCCTGAATTCTTGCTGTTTTATCCCCTGAATTCTTGCTGCTTTATGCCCTGAACTCTTGTTGTTTTATACCCAGAATTTTTGCAGTTTCATCTCCTGAACTCTAGATGTTTTACCACCTGAACTCTCACTGTTTTATCTCCTAAACTCTCTCTGTTTTATCTGCTGAACACTCGCGGTTTTATGTCCTAAACTTTTGCTATTTTTTCCCCTGACCTCTCACTGTTTTATCCCTGGAACTCTCACTGTTTTATCCACTGAAGTCTTACTGTTTTATCTCCTGAACACTCTCTGTTTTGTCCTCTGAACACTCTGTTTTATCCCTGAACTCTCATTGTTTTATTCCTTGAATACTTGGTGTTTTATACCCTGAGCAGTTGCTATTTCATCCCGTGAGCTCTCACTGTTTTATCCCATGAACACTGTTTAAACCCCTGAATTCGGCCAGTTTTATCTCCTGAGCTTTCTCTGTTTTATCTCCAGAACTCTCGCGATTTCATCCCCCAAACTCTTGCTGTTTTATCCCTGATCTTTCACTGTTTTATCCCCTGAAGTGTCGCTCTTTAATCCCCTGAATTCTTGCTGTTTTATCTCCTGAACTCTTGCTGTTTGATCCACAGAATTTTGGCTGTTTTATCTCCTGAACTCTCGCAGTTTTATTTCCTGAACTTTCACTTTTTTATCCCCTGAATTCTTGCTGTTTTATCCCCCGAATTCTTGTTGTTTCATCCCTGTACTCTCGTTGTTTTATACCCAGAATTCTTACAGTTTTATCTCCTGAACTCTCGCTGTTTTATCTCCTGAACTCTCACTGTTTTATCCCCTAAACTCTCACTGAATTCTCTCCTGAACTCTCGGTTTGCTACCCTGTTTTATCTCCTGAGCTCTCTCTGTTTTATCTGATGAATTCTCACTGCTTTATCCCTGAACGTTCACTATTTTATCCCCTGAATTCTTACTGTTTCATCCCCTGTACTCTAGTTGTTTTATACCCAGAATTTTTACAGTTTTATCTCCTGAACTCTCGCTGTTTTATCTCCTGAACTCTCACAGTTTTATCTCCTAAACTAACACTGTTTAATCTGCTGAACCCTCACTGTTTAACGTCCCAAACTCTTGCTTTTATCTCCTGAACTCTCGCTGTTTTTTCCCCTGAACTCTCGCTGTTATATCCCTGGAACTCTCACTGTTATATCCACTGAAGACTCGTTGTTTTATCTCCTGAACACACTATGTTTTGTCCTCTGAACACTCTGTTTTATCTCCTGAACACTCTCTGATTTATCCCCTAAACACTTGCTGTTTTATCTCACAAACTCTTGTTATTTATCTCCCAAACTCTTGCTGTTTTATCCCTGAAAGCTGATTGTTTTATCCCCTGAATTCTTGCTGTTTTATCCCCTGAATTGTTGCTTTTTCACCCCCTGTACTCTCGCTGTTTCATCCCATGCCCACTATTTTTTTCCTGGAATTCTAGCTGTTTTATCACCTGAGCGCTCTCTGTTTTATCTCCTGAACTCTCATTATTTTATCTCCTGAATTCTTGCTGTTTTATCCCTGAAATTGCACTGTTTTATCCACTGAAATCTCACTGTTGTACCCCAGAATTCTTGCTGTTTTATCCCATGAATTCTTACTATTTTATACCCTGAACTCTCACAGCTAAATCTCCTGAAATCTCTCTGTTTTATCTCCTGAACAATCTGTTTTATCCCCTGAACTCTCGGTGTTTTATCCCCTGAATTCTTGCTGCTTTATGCCCTGAACTCTTGTTGTTTTATACCCAGAATTTTTGCAGTTTTATCTCCTGAACTCTCGATGTTTTATTGCCTGAACACTCACTGTTTTATCTCCTAAACTCTCTCTGTATTATCTGCTGAACACTCGCTGTTTTATGTCCTAAACTTTAGCTATTTTTTCCCCTGACCTCTCACTGTTTTATCCCTGGAACTCTCACTGTTTTATCCACTGAAGTCTTGCTGTTTTATCTCCAGAACACTCTCTGTTTTGTTCTCTGAACACTCTGTTTTATCCCTGAACTCTCATTGTTTTATTCCTTGAATACTTGGTGTTTTATACCCTGAGCTGTTGCTATTTCATCCCGTGAGCACTCACTGTTTTGTCCCATGAACACTGTTTAATCCCCTGAATTCGGCAAGTTTTATCTCCTGAGCTTTCTCTGTTTTATCTCCAGAACTCTCGCTATTTCATCCCCCAAACTCTTGCTGTTTTATCCCTGATCTTTCACTGTTTTATCCCCTGAAGTCTTGCTCTTTCATCCCCTGAATTCTTGTAGATTTGTCCCCTGAATTCTTGTTGTTTCATCCCCTGTACTCTCGTTGTTTTATACCCAGAATTTTTACAGTTTTATCCCCTGAACTCTCGCTATTTTATCTCCTGAACTCTCACTGTTTAATCCCCTAAACTCTCACTGAATTCTCTCCTGAACTCTCAGTTTGCTCCCCTGTTTTATCTCCTGAGCTCTCTCTGTTTTATCTCATGAATTCTCACTGCTTTATCCCTGAACTTTCTCTATTTTATCCCCTAAAGTCTTGCTGTTTTATCCCCTGAATTCTTGTTGTTTCATCCCCTGTACTCTCGTTGTTTTATACCCAGAATCTTTACAGTTTTATATCCTGAACTCTCGCTGTTTTATCTCCTGAACTCTCACTGTTTTATCTCCTAAATTCACACTGTTTTATCTGCTGAACACTCACTGTTTAATGTCCCAAACTCTTGCTTTTATCTCATGAACTCTCATTGTTTTTTCCCCTGAAATCTCGCTGTTATATCCCTGGAACTCTCACTGTTATATCCACTGAAGACTCGTTGTTTTATCTCCTCAACAAACTATGTTTTGTCCTCTGAACACTCTGTTTTATCTCCTGAACACTCTCTGATTTAACCCCTGAACACTTGCTGTTTTATCGCCCAAACTCTTGTTATTTATCTCCCAAACTCTTGCTGTTTTATCCCTGAAAGCTGATTGTTTAATCCCGTGAATTCTTGCAGTTTTATCCACTGAATTGTTGCTGTTTCACCCCCTGTACTCTCGCTGTTTTATCCCCTGCACACTCTGTTTTATTCCCGGAATTCTAGCTGTTTTATCAACTGAGCTCTCTCTGTTTTATCTCCTGAACTCTCGCTATTTTATCTCCAGAATTCTTGCTCTTTTATCCCTGAAATCGCACTGTTTTAACCGCTGAAATCTCACTGTTGTACCCCAGAATTCTTGCTGTTTTATCCCCTGAATTCTTGCTGTTTTATCCCATGAATTCTTACTATTTTATACCCTGAACTCTCACAGCTTTACCTCCTGAAATCTCTCTGTTTTATCTCCTGAACACTCTGTTTTATCCCCTGAAATCTTGCTGTTTTATCCCCTGAATTCTTGCTGCTTTCTGTCCCTGAACTCTTGTTGTTTATACCCAGAATTTTTGCAGTTTTATCTTCTGAACTCTCGCTGTTTTATCTCCTGAACTCTCACTGTTTTATCTCATTAACTCTCTCTGTTTTATCTGCTGAACACTCGCTGTTTTATGTCCTAAACTCTTGCTTTTTATCCCCTGAACTCTCGCTGTATTATCTCCTGAACTCTCACTGTTTTATCCACTGAAGGCTCGTTGTTTTATCTCCTGAACACACTATGTTTTGTCCTCTGAACACTCTGTTTTAACTCCTGAACACTCTCTGATTTATGCCCTGAACACTTGCTGTTTTATCTCCCAAACTCTGGTTATTTATCTCCCAAACTCTTGCTGTTTTATCCCTGAAAGCTGATTGTTTTATCCCCTGAATTCTTGCTGTTTTATCCCCTGAATTCTTGCTGTTTTATCCCCTGAATTGTTTCTGTTTCACCCCCTGTACTCTCGCTGTTTCATCCCATGCACACTGTTTTTTTCCTGGAATTCTAGCTGTTTTATCACCTCAGTGCTCTCTCTTTTATCTCCTGAACTCTCACTATTTTATCTCCCGAATTCCTGCTGTTTTCTCCGCTGAAATCTCACTGTTGTACCCCAGAATTCTTGCTGTTTTATCAGCTGAATTCTTGCTGTTATATCCCATGAATTCTTACTATTTTATACCCTGAACTCTCACAGGTAAATCTCCTGAAATCTCTCTGTTTTATCTCCTTAACCCTCGCTGTTCGATCCATAGAATTTTGGCTGTTTTATCTTATGAACTCTTGCCGTTTTAAATCCTGAACTCCAGCTGTTTTATACCCTGATCTCTCGAAATTTTATCTCCCAAACTCTTGCAGTTTTACCCCTGGACTCTCACTTTTTTATTCCCTGAACTCTTACTGTTTTATGCCCTGAATTCTTCCTGTTTTATCTCCTGAGCTCTCTCTGTTTTATCTCCTGAACTCTAGCTATTTTATCTCCCGAATTCTTGCTGTTTTAGCCCTGAAATCGCAGGGATAAACTGAACTGAACAATCCCCTGAACTATCCCCTGAACTCTCGCTGTTTTATGCACTGAACTCTCTGTTTTATCCCCTGAATATCCCCTGAACACTCTGTTTTAAGTCCTGAATCCTTGCTGTTTTATCTCCTGAGCTCTCTCTGTTTTATCTCCTGTACGCTAGCTTTTTTTTATCTCCCAAACTCACGCTGTTTTATCCCTGAACTCTCTCTGTTTTATCTCCTGAACTCTTGCTACTTTATCGCCCAAACTCTTGCTGTTTTATCCCTGATCTCTCACTGTTTTATCCCCTGAAGTCTTGCTCTTTAATCCCCTGAATTCTTGCTGTTTTATCTCCTGAACTCTCGCTGTTTGATCCACAGAATTTTGGCTGTTTTATCTCATGAACTCTTGCAGTTTTATATCTTGAACTCTAGCTGTTTTATCTCCTGAACTCTCTCTGTTTTATCTCCTGAACTCTCGATGTTTTATCTCCCAAACTCTTGCAGATTACCCGTGAACTCTCACTGTTTTATCCCCTGAACTCTTACTGTTTTATGCCCCGAATCTTTGCTGTTTCATCTCCTGAGCTCCCTCTGTTTTACCTCCTGAACTCTAGCTATTTTATCTCCTGAATTCTTGCTGTTTTAGCCCTGAAATCGCAGGGATAAACTGAACTGAACTATCCCCTGAACTCTCGCTGTTTTATCCACTGAACTCTCTGTTTTATCCCCTGAATATCCCCTGAACACTCTGTTTTAAGCCCTGCATCCTTGCTGTTTTATCTCCTGATCTCTCTCCTTTTTATCTCCTGAACTCTAGCTTTTTTATCTGCCAAACTCACGCTGTTTTATCCCTGTACTCTCTCTGTTTTATCTCCTGAACTCTCGCTATTTTATCTCCCAAACTCTTGCTGTTTTATCCCTGATCTCTCACTGTTTTATCCCCTGAAGTCTTGCTCTTTTATCCCCTGAATTCTTGCTGTTTCATCCCCTGAACTCTCGCTGTTTTATCCACTGAACTTTCACTGTTTTATCCCCCGCACACTCTCTGTTTTATCACCTGAACTCTCACTGTTTTATCTCCTAAACTTTCTCTGTATAAGCCCCGAATATCTTGCTGTTTTATCTCCTGAACTCTCACTGTTTTATCTCCTGAACTCTCACTGTTTTATCCCCTAAACTCTCACTGCATTATCTCCTGAACTCTCGGTTTGCGACCCTGTTTTATCTGCTGACCTCTCTATGTTTTATCTCATGAATTCTCACTGCTTTATCCCTGAATTCTCGCTGTTTTATCTCCTGAATTCTCACTGTTTTATCTCCTAAACTCACACTGTTTTATCTGCTGAACACTCACTGTTTTATGTCCCAAACTCTTGCTTTTATCTCCTGAACTCTCGCTGTTTTTTCCCCTGAACTCTCGCTGTTATATCCCTGGAACTCTCACTGCTTTATCCACTGAAGTATTGCTGGTTTATCTCCTGAACACTCTCTGTTTTGTCCTCTGAACACTCTGTTTTATCCATGAACTCTCATTGTTTTACTTGCTGAATTCTTGGTGTTTTATACCCTGAACTGTTGCTATTTCATCCCGTGAGCTCTCACTGTTTTATCCCATGAACACTGTTTAATCCCCTGAATTGGTCCTGTTTTATCTCCTGAGCTTTCTCTGTTTTATCTCCAGAAATCTTGCTATTTCATCCCCCAAACTCTTGCTGTTTTATCCCTGATCTTTCACTGTATTATCCCCTGAAGTCTTGCTCTTTAATCACCTGAAGTATTGCTGTTTTATCTCCTGAACCCTCGCTGTTTGATCCACAGAATTTTGGCTGTTTTATCTCATGAACTCTTGCCATTTTAAAGCCTGAACTCTAGCTGTTTTATACCCTGATCTCTCGATATTTTATCTCCCAAACCCTTGCAGTTTTACCCCTGGACTCTCACTGTTTTATTCCCTGAACTCTTACTGTTTTATGCCCTGAATTCTTCCTGTTTTATCTCCTGAGCTCTCTCTGTTTTATCTCCTGAACTCTCGCTATTTTATCTCCTGAACTCTCACTGTTTAATCCCCTAAACTCTCATTGAATTCTCTCCTGAACTCTCGGTTTGCTCCCCTGTTTTATCTCCTGAGCTCTCTCTGTTTTATCTCATGAATTCTCACTGCTTTATCCCTGAACTTTCACTCTTTTATCCCCTGAATTCTTGCTTTTTTATCCCCTGAATTCTTGTTGTTTCATCCCCTGTACTCTCGTTGTTTTATACCCAGAATTTTTACAGTTTTATCTCCTGAACTCTCGCTGTTTTATCTCCTGAACTCTCACTGTTTTATCTCCTAAACTCACACTGTTTTATCTGCTGAACACTCACTGTTTAATGTCCCAAACTCTTGCCTTTATCTCCTGAACTCTCGTTGTTTTTTCCCCTGAAATCTCGCTCTTATATCCCTGGAACTCTCACTGTTATATCCACTGAAGACTCGTTGTTTTATCTCCTGAACACACTATGTTTTGTCCTCTGAACACTCTGTTTTATCTCTTGAACACTCTCTGACTTAACCCCTGAACACTTGCTGTTTTATCGCCCAAACTCTTGTTATTTATCTCCCAAACTCTTACTGTTTTATCCCTGAAAGCTGATTGTTTAATCCCCTGAATTCTTGCTGTTTTATCCCCTGAATTGTTGCTATTTCACCCCCTGTACTCTCGCTGTTTTATCCCCTGCACACTGTTTTTATCCTGGAATTCTAGCTGTTTTATCACCTGAGCTTTCTCTCTTTTATCTCCTGAACTCTCACTATTTCATCTCCCGAATTTTTGCTCTTTTATCCCTGAAATCGCACTGTTTTATCCGCTGAAATCTCACTGTTGTACCCCAGAATTCTTGCTGTTTTATGCCCTGAATTTTTGCTGTTTTATCCCATGAATTCTTACTATTTTATACCCTGAACTCTCACAGTTTAATCTCCTGAAATCTCTCTGTTTTATCTCCTGAACACTCTGTTTTATCCCCTGAATTCTTGCTGTTTTATGCCCTGAATTCTTGTTGTTTCATCCCCTGTACTCTCGTTGTTTTATACCCAGAATTTTTACAGTCTTATCTCCTGAACTCTCGCTGTTTTATCTCCTGAACTCTCACAGTTTTATCTCCTAAACTAACACTGTTTAATCTGCTGAACACTCACTGTTTAATGTCCCAAACCCTTGCTTTTATCTCCTGAACTCTCGCTGTTTTTTCCCCTGAACTCTCGCTGTTATATCCCTGGAAATCTCACTGTTATATCCACTGAAGACTCGTTGTTTTATCTCCTGAACACACTATGTTTTGTCCTCTGAACACTCTGTTATATCTCCTGAACACTCTCTGATTTATCCCCTGAACACTTGCTGTTTTATCTCCCAAACTCTTGTTATTTATCTCCCAAACTCTTGCTGTTTTATCCCTGAAAGCTGATTGTTTTATCCCCTGAATTCTTGCTGTTTTATCCCCTGAATTGTTGCTTTTTCACCCCCTGTACTCTCGCTGTTTCATCCCATGTCCACTATTTTTTTCCTGCAATTCTAGCTGTTTTATCACCTGAGCGCTCTCTGTTTTATCTCCTGAACTCTCACAATTTTATCTCCTGAATTCTTGCTGTTTTATCCCTGAAATTACACTGTTTTATCCGCTGAAATCTCACTGTTTTACTCCAGAATTCTTTCTGTTTTAACCCATGAATTCTTACTATTTTATACCCTGAACTCTCACAGCTAAATCTCCTGAAATCTCTCTGTTTTATCTCCTGAACAATCTGTTTTATCCCCTGAACTCTTGCTGCTTTATGCCCTGAACTCTTGTTGTTTTATACCCAGAATTTTTGCAGTTTTATCTCCTGAACTCTCGATGTTTTTTCGCCTGAACTCTCACTGTTTTATCTCCTAAACTCTGTCTGTTTTATCTGCCGAACACTCGCTGTTTTATGTCCTAAACTTTTGCTATTTTTTCCCCTGACCTCTCACTTTTTTATCCCTGGAACTCTCAGTGTTTTATCCACTGAAGTCTTGCTGTTTTATCTCCTGAACACTCTCTGTTTTGTTCTCTGAACACTCTTTTATCCCTGAACTCTCATTGTTTTATACCTTGAATACTTGGTGTTTTATACCCTGAGCTGTTGCTATTTCATCCCGTGAGCACTCACTGTTTTATCCCTTGAACACTGTTTAATCCCCTGAATTCGGCCAGTTTTATCTCCTGAGCTTTCTCTGTTTTATCTCCAGAACTTTCGCTATTTCATCCCCCAAACTCTTGCTGTTTTATCCCTGATCTTTCACTGTTTTATCCCCTGAAGTCTTGCTCTTTAATCCCCTGAATTCTTGCTGTTTTATCTCCCGAACTCTCGCTGTTTGATCCACAGAATTTTGGCTGTTTTATCTCATGAACTCTCGCAGTTTTATATCCGGAACTTTCACTATTTTATCCCCTGAATTCTTGTTGTTTTATCCCCTGAATTCTTGTTGTTTCATCCCCTGTACTCTCGTTGTTTTATACCCAGAATTTTTACACTTTTATCTCCTGA
This sequence comes from Carcharodon carcharias, assembly GCF_017639515.1. Lineage (NCBI taxonomy): Eukaryota > Metazoa > Chordata > Chondrichthyes > Lamniformes > Lamnidae > Carcharodon > Carcharodon carcharias. Next base: position 50,198,830 of record NC_054482.1, read on the forward strand.
ACTCTCGCTGTTTTATCTCCTGAACTCTCACTGTTTTATCCCCTAAACTCTCACTGAATTCTCTCCTGAACTCTCGGTTTGCTACCCTGTTTTATCTCCTGAGCTCTCTCTGTTTTATATCATGAATTCTCACTGCTTTATCCCTGAACTTTCAGTATTTTATCCCCTGAATTCTTGCTGTTTCATCCCCTGTACTCTCGTTGTTTTATACCCAGAATTTTTACAGTTTTATCTCCTGAACTCTTGCTGTTTTATCTCTGAACTCTCACAGTTTTATCTCCTAAACTCACACGGTTTTATCTGCTGAACCCTCACTGTTTAATGTCCCAAACTCTTGCTTTTATCTCCTGAACTCTCGCTGTTTTTTCCCCTGAACTCTCGCTGTTATATCCCTGGAACTCTCACTGTTTTATCCACTGAAAACTCGTTGTTTTATCTCCTGAACACACTATGTTTTGTCCTCTGAACACTCTGTTTTATCCCCTGAACACTTGCTGTTTTATCTCCCAAACTCTTGTTATTTATCTCCCAAACTCTTACTGTTTTATCCCTGAAAGCTTATTGTTTAATCCCCTGAATTCTTGCTGTTTTATCCCCTGAATTGTTGCTGTTTCACCCCCTGTACCTTTGCTGTTTTATCCCCTGCACACTGTTTTTATCCTGGAATTCTAGCTGTTTTATCACCTGAGTTTTCTCTCTTTTATCTCCTGAACTCTCACTATTTCATCTCCAGAATTCTTGCTTTTTTATCCCTGAAATCGCACTGTTTTATCCGCTGAAACCTCACTGTTGTACCCCAGAATTCTTGCTGTTTTATCCCCTGAATTCTTGCTGTTTTATCCCATGAATTCTTACTATTTTATACCCTGAACTCTCACAGTTTAATCTCCTGAAATCTCTCTGTTTTATCTCCTGAACACTCTGTTTTATCCCCTGAACTCTTGCTGTTTTATCCCCTGAATTCTTGCTGCTTTATGCCCTGAACTCTTGTTGTTTTATACCCAGAACTTTTGCAGTTTTATCTCCTGAACTCTTGCTGTTTTATCTCCTGAACTCTCACTATTTTATCTCATTAACTCTCTCTGTTTTATCTGCTGAACACTCGCTGTTTTATGTCCTAAACTCATGCTGTTTTGTCCCCTGAATTCCCGCTGTTTTATCCCTGGAACTCTCACTGTTTTATCCACTGAAGACTCGTTGTTTTATGTCCTGAACACTATGTTTTGTCCTCTGAACACTCTGTTTTAACTCCTGAACACTCTCTGATTTATCCCCTGAACACTTTCTGTTTTATCTCCCAAATTCTTGTTATTTTTCTCCCAAACTCTTGCTGTTTTATCCCTGAAAGCTGATTGTTTTATCCCCTGAATTCTTGCTGTTTTATCCCCTGAATTGTTGCTGTTTCACCCCCTGTACTCTCGCTGTTTCATCCCCTGCACACTGTTTTTTTCCTGGAATTCTAGCTGTTTTATCACCTGAGTGCTCTCTGTTTTATCTCCTGAACTCTCACTATTTTATCTCCCGAATTCTTGCTGTTTTATCCCTGAAATTGCACTGTTTTATCCGCTGAAATCTCACTGTTGTACCCCAGAATTCTTGCTGTTTTATCACCTGAATTCTTGCTGTTATATCCCATGAATTCTTACTATTTTATACCCTGAACTCCCACAGCTAAATCTCCTGAAATCTCTCTGTTTTATCTCCTGAACGATCTGTTTTATCCCCTGAATTCTTGCTGCTTTATGCCCTGAACTCTTGTTGTTTTTTACGCAGAATCTTTGCAGATCTATCTCCTGAACTCTCGATGGTTTTTCGCCTGAACTCTCACTGTTTTATCTCCTAAACTCTCTCTGTTTTATCTGCTGAACACTCGCTGTTTTATGTCCTAAACTTTTGCTATTTTTCCCCTGACCTCTCACTGTTTTATCCCTGGAACTCTCACTGTTTTATCCACTGAAGTCTTGCTGTTTTATCTCCTGAACACTCTCTGTTTTGTTCTCTGAACACTCTGTTTTATCCCTGAACTCTCATTGTTTTATTCCTTGAATACTTGGTGTTTCATACCCTGAGCTGTTGCTATTTCATCCCGTGAGCTCTCACTGCTTTATCCCATGAACACTGTTGAATCCCCTGAATTCGGCCAGTTTTATCTCCTGAGCTTTCTCTGTTTTATCTCCAGAACTCTCGCTATTTCATCCCCCAAACTCTTGCTGTTTTATCCCTGATCTTTCACTGTTTTATCCCCTGAAGTCTTGCTCTTTCATCCCCTGAATTCTTGTAGATTTGTCCCCTGAATTCTTGTTGTTTCATCCCCTGTACTCTCGTTGTTTTATACCCAGAATTTTTACAGTTTTATCTCCTGAACTCTCACTATTTTATCTCCTGAACTCTCACTGTTTAATCCCCTAAACTCTCACCGAATTCTCTCCTGAACTCTCGGTTTGCTCCCCTGTTTTATCTCCTGACCTCTCTCTGTTTTATCTCATGAATTCTCACTGCTTTATCCCTAAACTTTCACTATTTTATCCCCTGAATTCTTGCTGTTTTATCCACTGAGTTCTTGTTGTTTCATCCCCTGTACTCTCGTTGTGTTATACCCAGAATGTTTACAGTTTTATCTCCTGAACTCTCACTGTTTTATCTCCTAAACTCACACTGTTTTATCTGCTGAACACTCACTGTTTAATGTCCCAAACTCTTGCTTGTATCTCCTGAACTCTCGCTGTTTTTTCCCTTGAACTCTCGCTGTTATATCCCTGGATCTCTCACTGTTATATCCACTGAAGACTCGTTTTATCTCCTGAACACACTATGTTTTGTCCTCTGAACACCCTGTTTTATCTCCTGAACACTCTCTGATTTATCCCCTGAACACTTGCTGTTTTATCGCCCAAACTCTTGTAATTTATCTCCCAAACCCTTACTGTTTTATCCCTGAAAGCTGATTGTTTAATCCCCTGAATTCTTGCTGTTTTATACCCTGAATTGTTGCTGTTTCACCCCCTGTACTCTCGCTGTTTTATCCCCTGCACACTGTTTTTATCCTGGAATTCTAGCTGTTTTATCACCTGAGCTTTCTCTCTTTTATCTCCTGAACTCTCACTATTTCATCTCCCGAATTTTTGCTCTTTTATCCCTGAAATCGCACTGTTTTATCCGCTGAAATCTCACTGTTGTACCCCAGAATTCTTGCTGTTTTATCCCTGAATTCTTGCTGTTTTATCCCCTGAATTATTGCTGCTTTATGCCCTGAACTCTTGTTGTTTTATACCCAGAATTTTTGCAGTTTCATCTCCTGAACTCTAGATGTTTTACCACCTGAACTCTCACTGTTTTATCTCCTAAACTCTCTCTGTTTTATCTGCTGAACACTCGCGGTTTTATGTCCTAAACTTTTGCTATTTTTTCCCCTGACCTCTCACTGTTTTATCCCTGGAACTCTCACTGTTTTATCCACTGAAGTCTTACTGTTTTATCTCCTGAACACTCTCTGTTTTGTCCTCTGAACACTCTGTTTTATCCCTGAACTCTCATTGTTTTATTCCTTGAATACTTGGTGTTTTATACCCTGAGCAGTTGCTATTTCATCCCGTGAGCTCTCACTGTTTTATCCCATGAACACTGTTTAAACCCCTGAATTCGGCCAGTTTTATCTCCTGAGCTTTCTCTGTTTTATCTCCAGAACTCTCGCGATTTCATCCCCCAAACTCTTGCTGTTTTATCCCTGATCTTTCACTGTTTTATCCCCTGAAGTGTTGCTCTTTAATCCCCTGAATTCTTGCTGTTTTATCTCCTGAACTCTTGCTGTTTGATCCACAGAATTTTGGCTGTTTTATCTCCTGAACTCTCGCAGTTTTATTTCCTGAACTTTCACTTTTTTATCCCCTGAATTCTTGCTGTTTTATCCCCCGAATTCTTGTTGTTTCATCCCCTGTACTCTCGTTGTTTTATACCCAGAATTCTTACAGTTTTATCTCCTGAACTCTCGCTGTTTTATCTCCTGAACTCTCACTGTTTTATCCCCTAAACTCTCACTGAATTCTCTCCTGAACTCTCGGTTTGCTACCCTGTTTTATCTCCTGAGCTCTCTCTGTTTTATCTGATGAATTCTCACTGCTTTATCCCTGAACGTTCACTATTTTATCCCCTGAATTCTTGCTGTTTCATCCCCTGTACTCTAGTTGTTTTATACCCAGAATTTTTACAGTTTTATCTCCTGAACTCTCGCTGTTTTATCTCCTGAACTCTCACAGTTTTATCTCCTAAACTAACACTGTTTAATCTGCTGAACCCTCACTGTTTAACGTCCCAAACTCTTGCTTTTATCTCCTGAACTCTCGCTGTTTTTTCCCCTGAACTCTCGCTGTTATATCCCTGGAACTCTCACTGTTATATCCACTGAAGACTCGTTGTTTTATCTCCTGAACACACTATGTTTTGTCCTCTGAACACTCTGTTTTATCTCCTGAACACTCTCTGATTTATCCCCTAAACACTTGCTGTTTTATCTCACAAACTCTTGTTATTTATCTCCCAAACTCTTGCTGTTTTATCCCTGAAAGCTGATTGTTTTATCCCCTGAATTCTTGCTGTTTTATCCCCTGAATTGTTGCTTTTTCACCCCCTGTACTCTCGCTGTTTCATCCCATGCCCACTATTTTTTTCCTGGAATTCTAGCTGTTTTATCACCTGAGCGCTCTCTGTTTTATCTCCTGAACTCTCATTATTTTATCTCCTGAATTCTTGCTGTTTTATCCCTGAAATTGCACTGTTTTATCCACTGAAATCTCACTGTTGTACCCCAGAATTCTTGCTGTTTTATCCCATGAATTCTTACTATTTTATACCGTGAACTCTCACAGCTAAATCTCCTGAAATCTCTCTGTTTTATCTCCTGAACAATCTGTTTTATCCCCTGAACTCTCGGTGTTTTATCCCCTGAATTCTTGCTGCTTTATGCCCTGAACTCTTGTTGTTTTATACCCAGAATTTTTGCAGTTTTATCTCCTGAACTCTCGATGTTTTATTGCCTGAACACTCACTGTTTTATCTCCTAAACTCTCTCTGTATTATCTGCTGAACACTCGCTGTTTTATGTCCTAAACTTTTGCTATTTTTTCCCCTGACCTCTCACTGTTTTATCCCTGGAACTCTCACTGTTTTATCCACTGAAGTCTTGCTGTTTTATCTCCAGAACATTCTCTGTTTTGTTCTCTGAACACTCTGTTTTATCCCTGAACTCTCATTGTTTTATTCCTTGAATACTTGGTGTTTTATACCCTGAGCTGTTGCTATTTCATCCCGTGAGCACTCACTGTTTTGTCCCATGAACACTGTTTAATCCCCTGAATTCGGCAAGTTTTATCTCCTGAGCTTTCTCTGTTTTATCTCCAGAACTCTCGCTATTTCATCCCCCAAACTCTTGCTGTTTTATCCCTGATCTTTCACTGTTTTATCCCCTGAAGTCTTGCTCTTTCATCCCCTGAATTCTTGTAGATTTGTCCCCTGAATTCTTGTTGTTTCATCCCCTGTACTCTCGTTGTTTTATACCCAGAATTTTACAGTTTTATCCCCTGAACTCTCGCTATTTTATCTCCTGAACTCTCACTGTTTAATCCCCTAAACTCTCACTGAATTCTCTCCTGAACTCTCAGTTTGCTCCCCTGTTTTATCTCCTGAGCTCTCTCTGTTTTATCTCATGAATTCTCACTGCTTTATCCCTGAACTTTCTCTATTTTATCCCTAAAGTCTTGCTGTTTTATCCCCTGAATTCTTGTTGTTTCATCCCCTGTACTCTCGTTGTTTTATACCCAGAATCTTTACAGTTTTATATCCTGAACTCTCGCTGTTTTATCTCCTGAACTCTCACTGTTTTATCTCCTAAATTCACACTGTTTTATCTGCTGAACACTCACTGTTTAATGTCCCAAACTCTTGCTTTTATCTCCTGAACTCTCATTGTTTTTTCCCCTGAAATCTCGCTGTTATATCCCTGGAACTCTCACTGTTATATCCACTGAAGACTCGTTGTTTTATCTCCTCAACAAACTATGTTTTGTCCTCTGAACACTCTGTTTTATCTCCTGAACACTCTCTGATTTAACCCCTGAACACTTGCTGTTTTATCGCCCAAACTCTTGTTATTTATCTCCCAAACTCTTGCTGTTTTATCCCTGAAAGCTGATTGTTTTATCCCCTGAATTCTTGCAGTTTTATCCACTGAATTGTTGCTGTTTCACCCCCTGTACTCTCGCTGTTTTATCCCCTGCACACTCTGTTTTATTCCCGGAATTCTAGCTGTTTTATCAACTGAGCTCTCTCTGTTTTATCTCCTGAACTCTCGCTATTTTATCTCCAGAATTCTTGCTGTTTTATCCCTGAAATCGCACTGTTTTAACCGCTGAAATCTCACTGTTGTACCCCAGAATTCTTGCTGTTTTATCCCCTGAATTCTTGCTGTTTTATCCCATGAATTCTTACTATTTTATACCCTGAACTCTCACAGCTTTACCTCCTGAAATCTCTCTGTTTTATCTCCTGAACACTCTGTTTTATCCCCTGAACGCTCCCTGTTTTATCCCCTGAATTCTTGCTGCTTTATGCCTTGAACCCTTGTTGTTTTATACCCAGAATTTTTGCATTTTGATCTTCTGAACTCTCGCTGTTTTATCTCCTGAACTCTCACTGTTTTATCTCATTAACTCTCTCTGTTTTATCTGCTGAACACTCGCTGTTTTATGTCCTAAACTCATGCTGTTTTATCCCCTGAATTCCCGCTGTTTTATCCCTGGAACTCTCACTGTTTTATCCACTGAAGGCTCGTTGTTTTATCTCCTGAACACACTATGTTTTGTCCTCTGAACACTCTGTTTTAACTCCTGAACACTCTCTGATTTATGCCCTGAACACTTGCTGTTTTATCTCCCAAACCCTTGTTATTTATCTCCCAAACTCTTGCTGTTTTATCCCTGAAAGCTGATTGTTTTATCCCCTGAATTCTTGCTGTTTTATCCCCTGAATTCTTGCTGTTTTATCCCCTGAATTGTTTCTGTTTCACCCCCTGTACTCTCGCTGTTTCATCCCATGCACACTGTTTTTTTCCTGGAATTCTAGCTGTTTTATCACCTCAGTGCTCTCTCTTTTATCTCCTGAACTCTCACTATTTTATCTCCCGAATTCCTGCTGTTTTCTCCGCTGAAATCTCACTGTTGTACCCCAGAATTCTTGCTGTTTTATCAGCTGAATTCTTGCTGTTATATCCCATGAATTCTTACTATTTTATACCCTGAACTCTCACAGGTAAATCTCCTGAAATCTCTCTGTTTTATCTCCTTAACCCTCGCTGTTCGATCCATAGAATTTTGGCTGTTTTATCTTATGAACTCTTGCCGTTTTAAATCCTGACTCCAGCTGTTTTATACCCTGATCTCTCGAAATTTTATCTCCCAAACTCTTGCAGTTTTACCCCTGGACTCTCACTTTTTTATTCCCTGAACTCTTACTGTTTTATGCCCTGAATTCTTCCTGTTTTATCTCCTGAGCTCTCTCTGTTTTATCTCCTGAACTCTAGCTATTTTATCTCCCGAATTCTTGCTGTTTTAGCCCTGAAATCGCAGGGATAAACTGAACTGAACAATCCCCTGAACTATCCCCTGAACTCTCGCTGTTTTATGCACTGAACTCTCTGTTTTATCCCCTGAATATCCCCTGAACACTCTGTTTTAAGTCCTGAATCCTTGCTGTTTTATCTCCTGAGCTCTCTCTGTTTTATCTCCTGTACGCTAGCTTTTTTTTATCTCCCAAACTCACGCTGTTTTATCCCTGAACTCTCTCTGTTTTATCTCCTGAACTCTTGCTACTTTATCGCCCAAACTCTTGCTGTTTTATCCCTGATCTCTCACTGTTTTATCCCCTGAAGTCTTGCTCTTTAATCCCCTGAATTCTTGCTGTTTTATCTCCTGAACTCTCGCTGTTTGATCCACAGAATTTTGGCTGTTTTATCTCATGAACTCTTGCAGTTTTATATCTTGAACTCTAGCTGTTTTATCTCCTGAACTCTCTCTGTTTTATCTCCTGAACTCTCGATGTTTTATCTCCCAAAACTCTTGCAGATTACCCGTGAAACTCTCACTGTTTTATCCCCTGAACTCTTACTGTTTTATGCCCCGAATCTTTGCTGTTTTATCTCCTGAGCTCCCTCTGTTTTACCTCCTGAACTCTAGCTATTTTATCTCCTGAATTCTTGCTGTTTTAGCCCTGAAATTGCAGGGATAAACTGAACTGAACTATCCCCTGAACTCTCGCTGTTTTATCCACTGAACTCTCTGTTTTATCCCCTGAATATCCCCTGAACACTCTGTTTTAAGCCCAGAATCCTTGCTGTTTTAACTCCTGATCTCTCTCCTTTTTATCTCCTGAACTCTAGCTTTTTTATCTGCCAAACTCACGCTGTTTTATCCCTGTATTCTCTCTGTTTTATCTACTGAAGTCTCGCTATTTTATCTCCCAAACTCTTGCTGTTTTAATCCTGAACTCTCACTGTTTTATCCCCTGAATTCTTGTTGTTTTATCCCCTGAATCCTTGCTGTTTCATCAGCTGAACTCTCGCTGTTTTATCCACTGAACTTTCACTGTTTTATCCCCCGCACACTCTCTGTTTTATCACCTGAACTCTCACTGGTTTCATCTCCTAAACTTTCTCTGTATAAGCCCCGAATATCTTGCTGTTTTATCTCCTGAACTCTCACTGTTTTATCTCCTGAACTCTCACTGTTTTATCCCCTAAACTCTCACTGCATTATCTCCTGAACTCTCGGTTTGCGACCCTGTTTTATCTGCTGACCTCTCTATGTTTTATCTCATGAATTCTCACTGCTTTATCCCTGAATTCTCGCTGTTTTATCTCCTGAACTCACACTGTTTTATCTCCTCAACTCACACTGTTTTATCTGCTGAACACTCACTGTTGAATGTCCCAAACTCTTGCTTTTGTCTCCTGAACTCTCGCTGTTTTTTTCCCCTGAACTCTCGCTGTTATATCCCTGGAGCTCTCACTGTTTTCTCCGCTGAAGTATTGCTGGTTTATCTCCTGAACACTCTCTGTTTTGTCCTCTGAACACTCTGTTTTATCCATGAACTCTCATTGTTTTACTTGCTGAATTCTTGGTGTTTTATACCCTGAACTGTTGCTATTTCATCCCGTGAGCTCTCACTGTTTTATCCCATGAACACTGTTTAATCCCCTGAATTGGTCCTGTTTTATCTCCTGAGCTTTCTCTGTTTTATCTCCAGAAATCTTGCTATTTCATCCCCCAAACTCTTGCTGTTTTATCCCTGATCTTTCACTGTATTATCCCCTGAAGTCTTGCTCTTTAATCACCTGAAGTATTGCTGTTTTATCTCCTGAACCCTCGCTGTTTGATCCACAGAATTTTGGCTGTTTTATCTCATGAACTCTTGCCATTTTAAAGCCTGAACTCTAGCTGTTTTATACCCTGATCTCTCGATATTTTATCTCCCAAACCCTTGCAGTTTTACCCCTGGACTCTCACTGTTTTATTCCCTGAACTCTTACTGTTTTATGCCCTGAATTCTTCCTGTTTTATCTCCTGAGCTCTCTCTGTTTTATCTCCTGAACTCTCGCTATTTTATCTCCTGAACTCTCACTGTTTAATCCCCTAAACTCTCACTTGAATTCTCTCCTGAACTCTCGGTTTGCTCCCCTGTTTTATCTCCTGAGCTCTCTCTGTTTTATCTCATGAATTCTCACTGCTTTATCCCTGAACTTTCACTCTTTTATCCCCTGAATTCTTGCTTTTTTATCCCCTGAATTCTTGTTGTTTCATCCCCTGTACTCTCGTTGTTTTATACCCAGAATTTTTACAGTTTTATCTCCTGAACTCTCGCTGTTTTATCTCCTGAACTCTCACTGTTTTATCTCCTAAACTCACACTGTTTTATCTGCTGAACACTCACTGTTTAATGTCCCAAACTCTTGCCTTTATCTCCTGAACTCTCGTTGTTTTTTCCCCTGAAATCTCGCTCTTATATCCCTGGAACTCTCACTGTTATATCCACTGAAGACTCGTTGTTTTATCTCCTGAACACACTATGTTTTGTCCTCTGAACACTCTGTTTTATCTCTTGAACACTCTCTGACTTAACCCCTGAACACTTGCTGTTTTATCGCCCAAACTCTTGTTATTTATCTCCCAAACTCTTACTGTTTTATCCCTGAAAGCTGATTGTTTAATCCCCTGAATTCTTGCTGTTTTATCCCCTGAATTGTTGCTATTTCACCCCCTGTACTCTCGCTGTTTTATCCCCTGCACACTGTTTTTATCCTGGAATTCTAGCTGTTTTATCACCTGAGCTTTCTCTCTTTTATCTCCTGAACTCTCACTATTTCATCTCCCGAATTTTTGCTCTTTTATCCCTGAAATCGCACTGTTTTATCCGCTGAAATCTCACTGTTGTACCCCAGAATTCTTGCTGTTTTATGCCCTGAATTTTTGCTGTTTTATCCCATGAATTCTTACTATTTTATACCCTGAACTCTCACAGTTTAATCTCCTGAAATCTCTCTGTTTTATCTCCTGAACACTCTGTTTTATCCCCTGAATTCTTGCTGTTTTATGCCCTGAATTCTTGTTGTTTCATCCCCTGTACTCTCGTTGTTTTATACCCAGAATTTTTACAGTCTTATCTCCTGAACTCTCGCTGTTTTATCTCCTGAACTCTCACAGTTTTATCTCCTAAACTAACACTGTTTAATCTGCTGAACACTCACTGTTTAATGTCCCAAACCCTTGCTTTTATCTCCTGAACTCTCGCTGTTTTTTCCCCTGAACTCTCGCTGTTATATCCCTGGAAATCTCACTGTTATATCCACTGAAGACTCGTTGTTTTATCTCCTGAACACACTATGTTTTGTCCTCTGAACACTCTGTTTTATCTCCTGAACACTCTCTGATTTATCCCCTGAACACTTGCTGTTTTATCTCCCAAACTCTTGTTATTTATCTCCCAAACTCTTGCTGTTTTATCCCTGAAAGCTGATTGTTTTATCCCCTGAATTCTTGCTGTTTTATCCCCTGAATTGTTGCTTTTTCACCCCCTGTACTCTCGCTGTTTCATCCCATGTCCACTATTTTTTTCCTGCAATTCTAGCTGTTTTATCACCTGAGCGCTCTCTGTTTTATCTCCTGAACTCTCACAATTTTATCTCCTGAATTCTTGCTGTTTTATCCCTGAAATTACACTGTTTTATCCGCTGAAATCTCACTGTTTTACTCCAGAATTCTTTCTGTTTTAACCCATGAATTCTTACTATTTTATACCCTGAACTCTCACAGCTAAATCTCCTGAAATCTCTCTGTTTTATCTCCTGAACAATCTGTTTTATCCCCTGAACTCTTGCTGCTTTATGCCCTGAACTCTTGTTGTTTTATACCCAGAATTTTTGCAGTTTTATCTTCTGAACTCTCGATGTTTTTTCGCCTGAACTCTCACTGTTTTATCTCCTAAACTCTGTCTGTTTTATCTGCCGAACACTCGCTGTTTTATGTCCTAAACTTTTGCTATTTTTTCCCCTGACCTCTCACTTTTTTATCCCTGGAACTCTCAGTGTTTTATCCACTGAAGTCTTGCTGTTTTATCTCCTGAACACTCTCTGTTTTGTTCTCTGAACACTCTTTTATCCCTGAACTCTCATTGTTTTATACCTTGAATACTTGGTGTTTTATACCCTGAGCTGTTGCTATTTCATCCCGTGAGCACTCACTGTTTTATCCCTTGAACACTGTTTAATCCCCTGAATTCGGCCAGTTTTATCTCCTGAGCTTTCTCTGTTTTATCTCCAGAACTCTCGCTATTTCATCCCCCAAACTCTTGCTGTTTTATCCCTGATCTTTCACTGTTTTATCCCCTGAAGTCTTGCTCTTTAATTCCCTGAATTCTTGCTGTTTTATCTCCTGAACTCTCGCTGTTTGATCCACAGAATTTTGGCTGTTTTATCTCATGAACTCTCGCAGTTTTATATCCTGAACTTTCACTATTTTATCCCCTGAATTCTTGCTGTTTTATCCCCTGAATTCTTGTTGTTTCATCCCCTGTACTCTCGTTGTTTTATACCCAGAATTTTTACAGTTTTATCTCCTGAACTCTCGCTGTTTTATCTCCTGAACTCTCACTGTTTTCTCCCCTAAACTCTCACTGAATTCTCTCCTGAACTCTCGGTTTGCTACCCTGTTTTATCTCCTGAGCTCTCTCTGTTTTATCTCATGAATTCTCACTGCTTTATCCCTGAACTGTCACTCATTTATCCCCTGAATTCTTGCTGTTTCATCCCCTGTACTCTCGTTGTTTTATAAACAGAATTTTTACAGTCTTATCTCCTGAACTTTCGCTGTTTTATCTCCTGAACTCTCACAGTTTTATCTCCTAAACTCACACTGTTTTATCTGCTGAACACTCACTGTTTAATGTCCCAAACTCTTGCTTTTATCTCCTGAACTCTCGCTGTTTTTTCCCCTGAACTCTCGCTGTTATATCCCTGGAACTCTCACTGTTATATCCACTGAAGACTCGTTGATTTATCTCCCGAACACACTACGTTTTGTCCTCTGAACACTCTGTTTTATCTCCTGAACACTCTCTGATTTATCCCCTGAACACTTGCTGTTTTATCTCCCAAACTCTTGTTATTTATCTCCCAAACTCTTGCTGTTTTATCCCTGAAAGCTGATTGTTTTATCCCCTGAATTCTTGCTGTTTTATCCCCTGAATTGTTGCTTTATCACCCCCTGTACTCTCGCTGTTTCATCCCATGCCCACTATTTTTTTCCTGGAATTCTAGCTGTTTTATCACCTGAGCGCTCTCTGTTTTATCTCCTGAACTCTCATTATTTTATCTCCTGAATTCTTGCTGTTTTATCCCTGAAATTGCACTGTTTTATCCACTGAAATCTCACTGTTTTACCCCAGAATTCTTTCTGTTTTATCCCATGAATTCTTACTATTTTATACCCTGAACTCTCACAGCTAAATCTCCTGAAATCTCTCTGTTTTATCTCCTGAACAATCTGTTTTATCCCCTGAAATCTCTGTGTTTTATCCCCTGAAGTCTTGCTGCTTTATGACCTGAACTCTTGTTGTTTAATACCCAGAATTTTTGCAGTTTTATCTCCTGAACTCTCGATGTTTTATTGCCTGAACTCTCACTGTTTTATCTCCAAAACTCTCTCTGTATTATCTGCTGAACACTCGCTGTTTTATGTCCTAAACCTTTGCTATTTTTTCCCCTGACCTCTCACTGTTTTATCCCTGGAACTCTCAGTGTTTTATCCACTGAAGTCTTGCTGTTTTATCTCCTGAACACTCTCTGTTTTGTTCTCTGAACACTCTTTTATCCCTGAACTCTCATTGTTTTTTACCTTGAATACTTGGTGTTTTATACCCTGAGCTGTTGCTATTTCATCCCGTGAGCACTCACTGTTTTATCCCTTGAACACTGTTTAATCCCCTGAATTCGGCCAGTTTTATCTCCTGAGCTTTCTCTGTTTTATCTCCAGAACTCTCGCTATTTCATCCCCCAAACTCTTGCCGTTTTATCCCTGAACTTTCACTGTTTTATCCCCTGAAGTCTTGCTCTTTAATCCCCTGAATTCTTGCTGTTTTATCTCCCGAACTCTCGCTGTTTGATCCACAGAATTTTGGCTGTTTTATCTCATGAACTCTCGCAGTTTTATATCCTGAACTTTCACTATTTTATCCCCTGAATTCTTGCTGTTTTATCCCCTGAATTCTTGTTGTTTCATCCCCTGTACTCCCGTTGTTTTATACCCAGAATTTTTACAGTTTTATCTCCTGAACTCTCGCTGTTTTATCTCCTGAACTCTCACTGTTTTATCCCCTAAACTCTCACTGAATTCTCTCCTGAACTCTCGGTTTGCTACCCTGTTTTATCTCCTGAGCTCTCTCTGTTTTATCTCATGAATTCTCACTGCTTTATCCCTGAACTGTCAGTACTTTATCCCCTGAATTCTTGCTGTTTCATCCCTTGTACTCTCGTTGTTTTATAAACAGAATTTTTACAGTTTTATCTCCTGAACTTTCGCTGTTTCATCTCCTGAACTCTCACAGTTTTATCTCCTAAACTCACACTGTTTTATCTGCTGAACACTCACTGTTTCATGTCCCAAACTCTTGCTTTTATCTCCTGAACTCTCGCTGTTTTTTCCCC
>NC_054482.1:50245771-50248271 GCF_017639515.1 Carcharodon carcharias
ACACCATACACACACCATACACACACACACACACCATACACACACCATACACACACCATACACACACACACACCATACACACACCATAGACACACACACACCATACACACACCATAGACACACACACACCATAGACACACACACACCATAGACACACACACACACACACACCAGACACACACACACACCCACACCAGACACACACACACACCATACACACACACACACACACCATACACACACACACACCATACACACACACACACACACACACCATACACACACACACACACACACACACCATACACACACACACACACACACCATACACACACACACACACACCATACACACACACACACACCATACACACACACACACCATACACACACACACACCATACACACACACACACACACACCATACACACACACACACACACACCATACACACACACACACACACACCATACACACACACACACACACACACCATACACACACACACACACACACCATACACACACACACACACACACCATACACACACACACACACACACCATACACACACACACACACACCATACACACACACACACACACCATACACACACACACACACACACCATACACACACACACACACACACCATACACACACACACACACACCATACACACACACACACACACACCATACACACACACACACACACACCATACAGACACACACACACACCATACAGACACACACACACACCATATACACACACACACACACACACACACACACACCATACACACACACACACACACCATACACACACACACACACACCATACACACACACACACACACCATACACACACACACACACACACACCATACACACACACACACACACCATACACACACACACACACCATACACACACCATACACACACACACACACACACACACCATACACACACACACACACACACACCATACACACACACACACACACACACCATACACACACACACACACACACACCATACACACACACACACACACACACACACACACCATACACACACACACCATACACACACACACACCATACACACACACACACCATACACACACCATACACACACACACCATACACACACACACCATACACACACACACACCATACACACACACACACCATACACACACACACACCATACACACACACACACCATACACACACACACACACCATACACACCATACACACACACACACACCATACACACACACACACACACCATACACACACACACACCATACACACACACACACACACCATACACACACACACACACCATACACACACACACACCACACACACACACACACACACCATACACACACACCATGCACGCCAACAGCATACAGACACACAGACCATACAGACACACACACCATACAGACACACACACCATACACACACCATACACACACCATACACACACCATACACACACCATACACACACCATACACACACCATACACACACCATACACACACCATACACACACCATACACACACCCACACCATACACACACCATACACACACACACACACCATACACACACCATACACACACACACACACACACCATACACACACACACACACACACCATACACACACACACACCATACACACACACACACCATACACACACACACACACCATACACACACACACACCCACACCATACACACACACACACCATACACACACACACACACCATACACACACACACACACCATACACACACACACACACACCATACACACACACACACACACCATACACACACACACACCATACACACACACACACCATACACACACACACACACCATACACACACACACACACACACACACACACACACCATACACACACACACACACACACACACACCATACACACACACACACACACACACACACCATACACACACACACACACACACACACACCATACACACACACACACACCATACACACACACACACACACACACACCATACACACACACACACACACTCCATACACACACACACACACACCATACACACACACATACACACACACACCATACACACACACACACACCATACACACACACGCACACCATACACACACACGCACACCATACACACACACACACACCATACACACACACACACACCATACACACACACACACACCATACACACACCATACACACACCATACACACACCATACACACACCATACACACACACACACACACCATACACACACACACACACACACCATACACACACACACACACACACACCATACACACACACACACACACACACCATACACACACACACACACACACACCATACACACACACACACACACACCATACACACACACACACACACACCATACACACACACACACACACCATACACACACACACACACAC